>NW_027053959.1:0-18966 GCF_011386835.1 Chrysemys picta bellii
AGTGAGTGTAGCATTGGGAGCAGCCTCTGATGTTTTATTGTCTAGCCGGCTTGCTTCCTAGAATGAAGACCCATTGAGTGGGGTGATTCACACAGAGTAGCTCAAACCTTCAAAGTGTCAGGCCAGCAGGAGGACATTAGCACTTCAGGGTTTGGTTGGGTGTGGCAGTGACACCACAAAGGCCATTTGCAGGACGTCAGCTTGTTGGTCAAATGTGTTAGGGAGGTGGTGACCTCAGAGAGAGATGCTGACATCAGAGAGAGATGCTGACATGAGGGCCAGGGAAACCTCAGAGACCCCTCTGGCTTTGCTTCAGCAAGTCTCCTCCTTGAGGTTCTCTTTGAGGAAAGTAAGTGCCTCGGAGAGGTTTGTATCCTGTTCAGTCTGATCCACCTGGTGCCAGCTGAATTGTAAGCATGGAAAACACTAGTTCAAGGTGGCAGAATTTTATTCCCTCCCTGTGATTTTGTCCCGTAGAATCACTGGGGACATTAGTGTTTGTCCTTTTCATTTTACCTTTTCCTCCCTCCCTCCTTCCTTTCTCTTCATCTCTTACTTCTTTTGTCCTTTCTCTTGTTCCCCTCCCACCTCCAGGAGTGGTGTTTGTGTTGCTGGGGGTGCTCTTCACCTCCCCTTGTGGGAAGTTGATCCAAATCTGTCGGGTTCAAATAGTGCTTGGACTCCACTTACACTAGATGCTGCCATCCTGTGGCTTAGCATTAGTGTCTGGGACAACTTGGGGCAAGATCTCAACTTCCCCGCAACCCACTTCACTGCTGGCAGAATCCCTCCTGCCCCCCCTGCTAGGGCCGCCTCCCTGCGCAACCTGGGTTGGGGTGGAGAAGTGGGTTCTGATAACTTGAGCTGTGGTTTGGAGGTAGAACAGCTGTCAAGGGTACTGAGGGGGAGGTAGCAGGAGCTCACCCTACAAGGTGGTGGGTTGGCACTGGAGGTTACTAGAAAGGACAAGAAGACTCCATTCTGGGGTTCAGGAGGTGAATTCATCCCTCAGCGGTGGGCAGGTGGTGGGTGGAAATACTGCTGGTTCCAGGTGCCCTTAATTCCCCCTGATTCCTCGGGACCTTTGAGTCTCTGACAGGTTCTCGTTCCCTTGCAGCAGGAGGACGTCACGGCCAAAGTGATGCACCAGCTCCGCATCATCCGGCACTTGCGCCAGGTGCCTGAGACACTGCAGGGGCTGTTCCTCTGAGGCCTTCAGCAACTCCCGCTCCCTGCTGCAGGTACTGCTCTGGCTCACTGTAAATGGGGAGCTAGTGGAAGGGGAAATGGAGCCCCCTGGCCCTCACTAAAAGGGAAAGTGGTGGATTCTCCATCTCTTGATGTCATTGAATGAAGACTAGATGCCTTTCTGGAATGTGTGTGCCCAAAGAGTAACTATTGTACTATACAGTAAGCCTATGATATGCAGCGGGTTAGATTAGATGCTCTAAAGGTCTCTTCTGACCATAAAGTCTACTAATTTTGGAAACACTGAGTGTAGCATTGGGAGCAGCCTCTGATGTTTTACTGTCTAGCCCGCTTGCTTCCTAGAATGAGGATGCATTGAGTGGGGTGATCCACAGAGAGTAGCTCAAACCTTCAAAGTGTCAGGCCAGTAGCAGGACATTAGCACTTTAGGGTTTGGTTGGGTCTGGCAGTGATATCACAAAGGCCTTATCCTGGACCTCAGCCTATGGGTCAAAGGTGTTAGGGAGGTGGTTACCTGAGAGAGAGATGCTGACATCAGCCAGGCAGGACAGGAGCGCAGGGCCAGGGAAACCTCAGAGACCCCTTTGGCTTTGCTTTAGCAAGTCTCCTTCTCGAGGTCTCCCTTTTTAGGACTCAGAGAGTATTAGGGTTCAAGTATGTGAGTGCGAGGAGGAACCTCTTTCGAGTTTCTCCTTTTATTGATTTTACTAGAAAACAGACGTGCCTGTTGAGAAGGTAAGAACCTTGGAGAGGTTTTTAACCTGCTCAGTCTGCAGTCTGATCCATCTGGTGCCAGCTGAATTCTAGGCATGGAAAACACTAGTTCAAGGTGGCAGAATTGTATAGCCCACCTGGTATTTTGTGCCGTAGAATCACTGGGGACATTAGGGTTTGTCCTTTTCGTTTTACCTTTTCCTCCATCCCTCCTTGCTTTCTCTTGTTCCCCTCCCACCACCAGCAGTGGTGTGTGTGTGTGTGTGTTGCTGGGGGTGCTCTTCACCTCCCCTTGTGGGAAGTTGACACTGCAAGGGCTGTGCCTCTGTGGACATCAGCAACTCCCACTCCCTGCTGCAGGTACTGCTCTGGCTCACTGTAAATGGGGTGCTAGTGGAAGGGGAAATGGAACCCCCTGGCACTCACTAAAAGGGAAAGTGGTGGATTCTCCATCTCTTGATGTCATTGAATGAAGACTAGATGCCTTTCTGGAATGTGTGTGCCCAAAGAGTAAATATTGTACTATACAGTAAGCCTATGATATGCAGGGGCTTAGATTAGATGCTCTAAAGGTCTCTTGTGGCCATAAAGTCTACTAATTTTGGAAACACTGAGTGTAGCATTGGGAGCAGCCTCTGATGTTTTACTGTCTAGCCGGCTTGCTTCCTAGAATGAAGACGCATTGAGTGGGGTGATCCACAGAGAGTACCTGTGTCAAGGCTGTATCCCCACTTTGAAGTTTAGGGTACAAATGTAGGGGCCTGCATGAAAACTTCTAAGCTTAACCACCATCCCAAGGCTAAATTCCTCCCCTGGGTAGCCTTGAGAAACCTTTCACCAATTCCCTGGTGAATACAGATCCAAACCCCTTGGATCTTAAAACAAGGAGAAATAAACCATCCCCCCTCCTTCCTCCCACCAACTTCTGGTGAATACAGATCCAACCCCCTTGGATCTAAAAGAAGGAGAAATTAACCATTCCCCTCCTTCCTCCCACCAACTCCTGGTGAATCAAGATCCAAACTCCTTGGATCTTAAAACAAGGAAAAATCAATCAGGTTCTTAAAAATAAGGCTTTTAATTAAAGAAAAAGGTAAAAATCATCTCTGTAAAATCAGTATGGAAATTAACCTTACAGGGTAATCAAACTTAAAGAGCTCAGAGGACTCCCCTCTAGTCTTAGGTTCAAAGTACAGCAAACAAAGATAAACACTCTCGTAAAAGGTACATTTACAAGTTGAGAAAACAAAGGAAAACTAACACGCCTTGTTTGAAATAGGAGAGAGACTTGTTTAGAAAGATGTGGAGAACCTGGATTGATGTCTGGTCCCTCTCAGTCCCGAGGGCGAACACCCACACAAACAAAGAACACAAACAAAAGCCTTCCCCTCCCCAAGATTTGAAAGTATCTTGTCCCCTTATTGGTCCTTTAGGTCAGATGCCAGCCAGGTTACCTGAGCTTCTTAACCCTTTAGAGGGAAAAGGATTTTGGAGTCTCTGGCTAGGAGGATTTTAGTACTGTACACAGGACAGCTGTTACCCTTCCCTTTATAGTTATGACAACCTCAAACCTTCAAAGTGTCAGGCCAGCAGCAGGACATTAGCACTTCAGGGTTTGGTTGGGTGTGGCAGTGACATCACAAAGGCCTTTTGCAGGATGTCAGCTTATTGGTCAAATGTGTTAGGGAGGTGGTGACCTCAGAGAGAGATGCTGACATCAGCCTGGCAGGACAGGAGCACAGGGCCAGGGAAACCTCAGAGACCCTGTGGCTTTGCTTCAGCAAGTCTCCTTCTCGGGGTCTTTCTTTGAGGACTGAGAGAGTATTAGGGTTCACGTACGTGAGTGCGTGCAGGAGCCTCTTTCGAGTTTTCTCCTTTCCTTTTACTGATTTTACTAGAAAACAGACGTCCCTGTTTAGAAGGTAAGAGCCTCCAAGAGGTTTTGGCAGCTGCTCAGTCTGATCCACGTGGTGCCAGCTGAATTCTAGGCATGGAAAACAGTAGTTTAAGATGGCAGAATTTTATTCCATCCCTTGGATTTTGTGCCGTAGAATCACTGGGGACATTAGGGTTTGTCCTTTTTGTTTTACCTTTTCCTCCCTCCCTCCTTCCTTTCTCTTCATCTCTTACTTCTTTTGTCCTTTCTCCTGTTCCTCGAAAATTGTGGGGTTGAAATAGTGTTTGGACTCCACTGACACTAGATGCTGCCATCCTGTGGCTTAGCATTAGTGTCTGGGATGACTTGGGGCAAGATCTCAACCTCCCCGCAACCCACTTCACTGCTGCCAGAATCCCACCTGCCCCCCCTGCTAGAGGCGCCTCCCTACCCAACCTGGGTGGGGGTGGAGAAGAGGGTTCTGATAACTTGAGCTGTGGTTTGGAGGTGGAACAGCTGTCAAGGGCACTGAGGGGGAGGTAGCAGGAGCTCACCCTACAAGGACGGGGGTTGGCACTGGAGATTACTAGAAAGGAGAAGACGACTCCATTCTGGGGTTCAGGAGGTGAATTCATCCCTCAGTGGTGGGCAGGGGCTGGGTGTACATACTGCTGGTTCCAGGTGTCCTTAATTGCCCCTGATTCCTCGGGGCATTTGAGTCTCTGACAGGTTCTCGTTCCCTTGCAGGAGGAGGACGTCACGGCCAAAGGGATGCACCAGCTCCGCATCATCCGACACTTACGTCATGTCCCTGAGACACTGCAGGGGCTGTTCCTCTGAGGCCTTAGCAACTCCCTCTCCCTGCTGCAGGTACTGCTCTGGCTCACTGTAAATGGGGAGCTAGTGGAAGGGGAAATGGAGCCCCCTGGCACTCACTAAAAGGGAAAGTGGTGGATTCTCCAACTCTTGATGTCATTGATTGAAGACTAGATGCCTTTCTGGAATGTGTGTGCCCAAAAAGTAACTATTGTACTATACTGGAAGCCTATGATATGGAGGGGGTTAGATGAGATGCTGTAAAGGTCTCTTGTGGCCATAAAGTCTCCTACTTTTGGAAACACTGAGTGTAGTATTGGGAGCAGCCTCTGATGTTTTACTGTCTAGCTAGCTTGCTTCCTAGAATGAAGACGAATTTTGTGGTGTGATCCACAGAGCGTAGCTCAAACCTTCAAAGTGTCAGGCCAGCAGCAGGACATGAGCACTTTAGGGTTTGGTTGGGTGTGGCAGTGATATCACAAAGGCTTTTTCAAGGACCTCAGCGTACTGGTCAAAGGTGTTAGGGAGGTGGTGACCTCAGAGAGAGATGCTGTCTTCAGCCAGGGAGGACAGGGGCTTACGACCAGGGAAACCTCAGAGACCCCTGTGGCTTTGCTTCAGCAAGTCTCCTTCTCGAGGTTTCTTTTTGAGGACTGAGAGAGTGTTAGGGTTGACGTATGTGAGTGCGAGCAGGAGCCTCTTTCGAGTTTTCTCCTTTCCTTTTACTGATTTTACTTGAAAATTAGAAGGTAAGAGCCTCCAAGAGGTTTTGGAACCTGCTCAGTCTGATCCATCTGGTGCCAGCTGAATTCTCGGCATGGAAAACAGTAGTTTAACGTGGCAGAATTTTATTCCCTCCCTGGAATTTTGTCCCGTGGAATCACTGGGGACACTAGGGTTTGTCCTTTTCGTTTTACCTTTTCCTCCATCCCTCCTTCCTTTCTCTTCATCTCTTACTTCTTTTGTCCTTTCTCTTGTTCCCCTCCCACCTCCAGGAGTGGTGTGTGTCTTGCTGGGGGTGCTCTTCACCTCCCCTTGTGGGAAGTTGATCCAAAACTGTCGGGTTCAAATAGTGCTTGGACTCCACTGACACTAGATGCTGCCATCCTGTGGCTTAGCATTAGTGTCTGGGACAACTTGGAGCAAGATCTCAACTTCCCCGCAACCCACTTCACTGCTGGCAGAATCCCTCCTGCCCCCTCTGCTAGGGCCGCCTCCCTGCGCAACCTGGGTTGGGGTGGAGAAGACGGTTCTGATAACTTGAGCTGTGGTTTGGAGGTGGAACAGCTGTCAAGGGCACTGAGGGGGAGGTAGCAGGAGCTCACCCTACAAGGTGGTGGGTTGGCACTGGAGGTTACTAGAAAGGACAAGAAGACTCCATTCTGGGGTTCAGGAGGTGAATTCATCCCTCAGTGGTGGGCAGGTAGTCAGTTTAAATACTGCTGGTTCCAGGTGCCCTTAATTCCCCCTGATTCCTCGGGGCGTTTGAGTCTCTGACAGGTTCTCGTTCCCTTGCAGGAGGAGGACGTCACGGCCAAAGTGATGCACCCGCATCATCCGGCACTTGCGCCAGGTGCCTGAGACACTGCAGGGGCTGCGCCTCTGAGGCCTTCAGCAACTCCCGCTCCCTGCTGCAGGTACTGCTCTGTCTCCCTGTAAATGGCGAGCTAGTGGAAGGGGAAATGGAGCCCCCTGGCACTCACTAAAAGGGAAAGTGGTGGATTCTCCATCTCTTGATGTCATTGAATGAAGACTAGATGCCTTTCTGGAATGTGTGTGCCCAAAATGTAACTATTGTACTATACAGGAGGCCTATGATATGCAGGGGCTTAGATGAGATGCTCTAAAGGTCTCTTGTGGCCATAAAGTCTACAAATTTTGGAAACACTGAGTGTAGCATTCTGAGCAGCCTGTGATGTTTTACTGTCTAGCCGGCTTGCTTCCTAGAATGAAGACGCATTGAGTGGGGTGATCCACACAGAGTAGCTCAAACCTTCAAAGTGTCAGGCCAGCAGCAGGACATTAGCACTTCCGGGGATGGGTGGGTGTGGCAGTGACATCACAAAGGCCTTTTCAGGACCTCAGCCTATTGGTCAAAGGTGTTAGGGAGGTGGTAACCTCAGAGAGAGATGCTGACATCAGCCAGGCAGGACAGGGGCTTAGGGCCAGGGAAACCTCAGAGACCCCTGTGACTTTCATAGAATCATAGAATATCAGGGTTGGAAGGGACCTCAAGAGGTCATCTACTCCAACCCCGTCCTCAAAGCAGGACCAATTCCCAACTAAATCATCCCAGCCAGGGCTTTGTCAAGCCGGGCCTTAAAAACCTCCAAGGAAGGAGACTCCACCACCTCCCTAGTTAACGCATTCCAGTGCTTCACCACCCTCCTAGTGAAATCGTGTTTCCTAATATCCAACCTGGACCTCCCCCACTGCAACTTGAGACCATTGCTCCTTGTTCTGTCATCTGCCACCACTGAGAACAACCGAGCTCCATCCTCTTTGGAACCCCCCTTCACGTAGTTGAAGGCTGCTATCAAATCCCCCCTCATTCTTCTCTTCTGGAGACTAAACAATCCCAGTTCCCTCAGCCTCTCCTCATAAGTCATGTGCTCCAGACCCCTAATCATTTTTGTTGCTCTCCACTGGACTCTTTCCAATTTTTCCACATCCTTCTTGTAGTGTCGGGCCTGTTGGAGAAAAACAGAGTTCTCACTATTTGTTTAGGTACAGCAAGTCAGATGCTTTATTAACTCTCACAATTGCCCAGAGGGAGAGAGCTAAGCAGGTCTCTCCCAGGTAACTAATTACAGCAAGCATTTATACCTTTCATTACAGAAATAACGAGGGACAGCTGCGTTTTGTTTATACATAGGCCATCTTGATATCTCATTTCTTCACTTGTTTTGACTCTTGCCAACATACAATATTTTCTATACCTTATCTACACAAGGTCTTCTACACCTTATCTATACCAGGTCATAATGACTTCTTACACAGTTCTTTCTCACCCGCCTCACACATTCCTCGCTTCTACAAATCTCGCGTTATTAGGGTTACAGTTAGCCTAACTCTTGCTAACGAACTGTCATGCATTGCATCCCCTTCCTGTGAGCTCTTTCTCTGCTTCCACAGGCCCAAAACTGGACACAGTATTCCAGATGAGGCCTCACCAATGTCGAATAAAGGGGAACGATCACGTTCCTCGATCTGCTGGCAATGCCCCTACTTATACAGCCCAAAATGCCGTTAGCCTTCTTGGCAACAAGAGCACACTGTTGACTCATATCCAGCTTCTCGTCCACTGTGACCCCTAGGTCCTTTTCTGCAGAACTGCTACCTAGCCATTCGGTCCCTAGTCTGTAGCAGTGCATGGGATTCTTCCGTCCTAAGTGCAGGACTCTGCACTTGTCCTTGTTGAACTTCATCAGGTTTTTTTTGGCCCAATCCTCTAATTTGTCTAGGTCCCTCTGTATCCGATCCCTACCCTCTAGCGTATCTACCACGCCTCCTAGTTTAGTGTCATCTGCAAACTTGCTGAGAGTGCAGTCCACACCATCCTCCAGATCATTAATAAAGATATTAAACAAAACCGGCCCCAGGACCGACCCTTGGGGCACTACTCCGCTTGAAACCGGCTGCCAACTAGACATGGAGCCATTGATCACTACCCGTTGAGCCCGACGATCCAGCCAGCTTTCTATCCACCTTACAGTCCATTCATCCAGCCCATACTTCTTTAACTTGGTGGCAAGAATACTGTGGGAGAGCGTATCAAAAGCTTTGCTAAAGTCAAGGAATAACACATCCACTGCTTTCCCCTCATCCACAGAGCCAGTTATCTCATCATAGAAGGCAATTAGGTTAGTCAGGCACGACTTCCCCTTGGTGAATCCATGCTGACTGTTCCTGATCACTTTCCTCTCCTCTAAGTGTTTCATAATTGATTCCTTGAGGACCTGCTCCATGATTTTTCCAGGGACTGAGGTGAGGCTGACTGGCCTGTAGTTCCCCGGATCCTCCTCCTTCCCTTTTTTAAAGATGGGCACGACATTAGCCTTTTTCCAGTCATCCGGGACCTCCCTCGATCGCCATGAGTTTTCAAAAATAATGGCTAATGGCTGTGCAATCTCATCCGCCAAGTCCTTTGGCACCTTCGGATGCAGCGCATCCAGCCCCATGGAGTTGTGCACGTCCAGTTTTTCTAAATAGTCCCGAACCACTTCTTTCTCCACAGAGGGCTGGTCACCTTCTCCCCATATTGTGCTGCCCAGTGCAGCAGTCTGGGAGCTGACCTTGTTCGTGAAGACAGAGGCAAAAAAAGCATTGAGTACATTAGCTTTTTCCACATCCTCAGTCACTAGGTTGCCTCCCTCATTCAGTAAGGGGCCCACACTTTCCTTGACTTTCTTCTTGTTGCTAACATACCTGAAGAAACCCTTCTTGTTACTCTTAACATCTCTTGCTAGCTGCAACTCCAAGTGTGATTTGGCCTTCCTGATTTCACTCCTGCATGCCTGAGCAATATTTTTATACTCCTCCCTGGTCATTTGTCCAATCTTCCACTTCTTGTAAGCTTCTTTTTTGCGTTTAAGATCAGCAAGGATTTCACTGTTTAGCCAAGCTGGTCGCCTGCCATATTTACTATTCTTTCTACACATCGGGATGGTTTGTTCCTGCAACCGCAATAAGGATTCTTTAAAATACAGCCAGCTCTCCTGGACCCCTTTGCCCTTCATGTTATTCTCCCAGGGGATCCTGCCCATCTGTTCCCTGAGGGAGTCAAAGTCTGCTTTTCTGAAGTCCAGGGTCCGTATTCTGCTGCTCTCCTTTCTTCCTTGTGTCAGGATCCTGAACTCGACCATCTCATGGTCACTGCCTCCCAGGTTCCCATCCACTTTTGCTTCCCCTACTAATTCTTCCCTGTTTGTGAGCAGCAGGTCGAGAAAAGCTCTGCCCCTAGTTGGTTCCTCCAGCACTTGCACCAGGAAATTGTGCCCTACACTTTCCAAAAACTTCCTGGATTGTCTGTGCACCGCTGTATTGCTCTCCTAGCAGATATCAGGGTGATTAAAGTCTCCCATGAGAACCAGGGCCTGCGATCTAGCAACTTCTGCTAGTTGTCAGAAGAAAGCCTCGTCCACCTCATCCCCCTGGTCTGGTGGTCTATACCAGACTCCAACCGTGACATCCCCCTTGTTGCTCACACTTCTCAACTTTATCCAGAGACTCTCAGGTTTTTCTACAGTTTCATACCGGACCTCTGAGCACTCATACTCCTCTCTTACATACAATGCAACTCCCCCACCTTTTCTGCCCTGCCTGTCCTTCCTGAACAGTTTATATCCATCCATGACAGTACTCCAGTCATGTGAGTTATCCCACCAAGTGTCTGTTATTGCTTCAGCAAGTCTCCTTCTCGAGGTCTCTCTTTGAGGACTGAGAGAGTATTAGTGTTCACATGTGTGAGTGCGAGCAGGAGCCTCTTTGGAGTTTTCTCCTTTCCTTTGACGGATTTTACTAGAAAACAGACGTCCCTATTTAGAAGGTAAGAGCCTCCAAGAGGTTTTGGAACCTGCTCAGTCTGATCCATCTGGTGCCAGCTGAATTCTAGGCATGGAAAACACTAGGTTAAGGTGGCAGAATTTTATTCCCTCTGTGGGATTTTGTCCCGTAGAATCACAGGGGACATTAGTGTTTGTCATTTTCGTTTTACCTTTTCCTCCATCCCTCCTTCCTTTCTCTTCATCTCTTACTTCTTTTGTCCTTTCTCCTGTTCACCTGCCACCACCAGGAGTGGGGTGTGTGTGTGTGTGTGTGTGTGTGTGTGTGTGTGTGTGTGTGTGTGTGTGTGTGTGTGTGTGTGTGTGTGTGTTGCTGGGGGTGCTCTTCACCTCCCCTTGTGGGAAGTTGATCCAAAACTGTGAGGTTGAAATAGTGCTTGAACTCCAATGACACTAGATGCTGCCATCCTGTGGCTTAGCATTAGTGTCTGGGATGATTGGGGCAAGATCTCAACCTCCCCGCAACCCACTTCACTGCTGGCAGAATCCCTCCTGCCCCCCCTGCTAGAGCCGCCTCCCTGCCCAACCTGGGTGGGGGTGGAGAAGAGGGTTCTGATAACTTGAGCTGTGGTTTGGAGGTGGAACAGCTGTCAAGGGCACTGAGGGGGAAGTAGCAGGATCTCATCCTTCAAGGAGGGGGGTTGGCACTGGAGGTTACTAGAAAGGACAAGAAGACTCCATTCTGGGGTTCAGGAGGTGAATTCATCCCTCAGTGGTGGGGAGGTGCTGGGTGGAAATACTGCTGGTTCCAGATGCCCTTAATTCCCCCTGATTCCTCGGGGCGTTTGAGTCTTTGACAGGTTCTCGTTCCCTTGCAGCAGGAGGACGTCATGGCCAGAGTGATGCACCAGCTCTGCATCATCCGGCACTTGTGCCAGGTGCCTTAGACACTGCAAGGGCTGTGCCTCTGTGGACATCAGCAACTCCCATTCCCTGCTGCAGGTACTGCTCTGGCTCACTGTAAATGGCGAGCTAGTGGAAGGGGAAATGGAGCCCCCTGGCACTCAGTAAAAGGGAAAGTGGTGGATTCTCCATCTCTTGATGTCATTTCATGAAGACTAGATGCCTTTCTGGAATGTGTGTGCCCAAAAAGTACCTATTGTACTATACAGGAAGCCTATGATATGCAGGGGGTTAGATGAGATGCTCTAAAGGTCTCTTCTGGCCATAAAGTGTAGTAATTTTGGAAACACTGAGTGTAGCATTGGGAGCAGCCTCTGATGCTTTACTGTCTAGCCGGCTTGCTTCCTAGAATGAAGACGCATCGAGTGGGGTGATCCACAGAGAGTAGCTGAAACCTTCAAAGTGTCAGGGCAGCAGCAGGACATTAGCACTTCAGGGGATGGGTGGGTGTGGCAGTGACATCAGAAAGGCCTTTTGCAGTGTAGTAGTTCCGGGGTGGGGCTCGTCCCTTCCTGGGGTACCTGGGAGCCAGGCCGCCCCGCTACAAAGCGAATAACAGTTAGGGCCCAGACCTTTGGGTAGGGGCTGAGCACACAATTAGCAGTTCGGCGCTCAGGCCTTTGTGCAGGGACTGAGCACACAATCAACAGCTCCGGCCCTGGGTCAGGGCGGGGAACAAACCAGTAGTCAGTCAGCGGCCCAGGCCTTGTAGCAGGAGCTGGGTCAGTTTGGGTTAGCCCAGGCCCTAGGTCAGGGCGGGGCAGCAAACCAATCGTCAGTCAGAGGCCCAGGCCCCTTGGACAAGGAGGAGGAGAGACTGCCACCCAGCACGGGGTGGCAGGGGGGAACACAGGCCCACCCACTCCACTGTGTTCCAGCCCGGGGCCCTATCCGCAGCAGTCCGTCTGCCGCGCAGTCAGTGGGGATCCTGACCGCAACACACTGACATGGGTTCGGGGTCTGCTATCCCCGGGCCACTTCCCATCTCCTCCTCCATGGGTACCTGTTCCTCCTGAGTTCCGTCTGCTGGGTCGCAGATCATGGGCTGCTCCGGGCCCCGAGCAGCAGGTAGGTCTGTCACTCCCTCTGGGCCCTTGGCGGGGGAAGCTCAGACCGTTCCTCAGGATACCGGGCTCTCGGCAGGCTCAGGTCCGCGGGAGCTCGGGCACCAGCGTCTGTCCTCTCCCGCTGCCGGCCAGCTACTGAGCGCTGTGGCTTGGCCTTTATACTTCCTGTCCCGCCCCTTGACTTCCGGGGGGTGGGGACAGGCCGCGGTGGCCTTGACTTCCTGGGGCGCCTGGGAGCCAGGCCGCCCCGCTACATGCAGTATCTCAGCGTATTGGTCAAAGGTGTTAGGGAGGTGGTGACCTCAGAGAGAGATGCTGACATCAGTCAGGGGCGCAGGGCCAGGGAAACCTCAGAGACCCCTGTGGCTTTGCTTTAGCAAGTCTCCTTCTCGAGGTCTCTCTTTGAGTACTGAGAGAGTATTAGGGTTCACGTATGTGAGTGCGAGCAGGAGCCTCTTTCGAGTTTTCTCCTTCCCTTTTACTGATTTTACTAGAAAACAGACGTCCCTGTTTAGAAGGTAAGAGCCTCCAAGAGGTTTTTGAACCTGCTCAGTCTGATCCACCTGGTGCCCGTTGAATTCTAGGCATGGAAAACACTAGTTCAAGGTGACAGAATTTTGTAGTCCACACGGGATTTTGTCCCGTGGAATCACTGGGGACATTAGGGTTTGTCCTTTTCGTTTTACCTTTTCCACCATCCCTCCTTCCTTTCTCTTCATCTCTTACTTCTTTTGTCCTTTCTCCTGTTCCCCTCCCACCACCAGGAGTGGTGTGTGTGTGTGTGTGTGTGTGTGTGTGTGTGTGTGTGTGTGTGTGTGTGTGTTGCTGGGGGTGATCTTCACCTCCTCTTGTGGGAAGTTCATCCAAAACTGTGGGGTTGAAATAGTGCTTGGACTCCACAGACACTAGATGCTGCCATCCTGTGGCTTAGCGTTAGTGTCTCGGATAACTTGGGCAAGATCTCAACCTCCCCGCAACCCACTTCACTGCTGCCAGAATCCCTCCTGCCCCCACTGCTAGACCCGCCTCCCAGCCCAACCTTGGTGGGGGTCTAGAAGAGGTTTCTGATGACTTAAGCTGTGGTTTGGAGGTGGAACAGCTGTCAAGGACACTGAGGGGGAGGTAGCAGGAGCTCACCCTAGAAGGAGGGGGATTGGCACTGGAGGTTACTAGAAAGGACAAGAAGACTCCATTCTGGGTTTCAGGAGGTGAATTTATCCCTCAGTGTTGGGCAGGTGCTGAGTGGAAATACTGCTGGTTCCAGGTGCCCTTAATTCCCCCTGATTCCTCGGGGCGTTTGAGTCTGACTGGTTCTCATTCCCTTGCAGCAGGAGGGCGTCACGGCCAAAGTGAGGCACCAGCTCCGCATCATCCATCACTTGCTCCAGGTGCCAGAGACACTGCAGGGGTTGTGCCTCTGAGGCCTTCAGCAACTCCCGCTCCCTGTTGCAGGTACTGCTCTGGCTCACTGTAAATGGGGAGCTAGTGGAAGGGGAAATGGAGCCCCCTGGCACTCAGTGAAAGGGAAAGTGGTGGATTCTCCATCTCTTGAAGTCATTGAATGAAACTAGATGCCTTTCTGGAATGTTTGTGCCCAAAAAGTAACTATTGTCCTATACAGGAAGCCTATGATATGCAGGGGGTTAGATGAGATGCTCTAAAGGTCTCTTCTGGCCATAAAGTGTATTAATTTTGGAAACACTGAGTGTAGCATTGGGAGCAGCCTCTAATGTTTTACTGTCTAACCGGCTTGCTTCCTAGAATGAAGACGCATTGAGTGGGGTGATCCACAGAGAGTAGCTCAAACCTTCAAAGTGTCAGGCCAGCAGCAGGACATTAGCACTTCAGGGGATGGGTGGGTGTGGCAGTAACATCACAAAGGCCTTTTGCAGGAGCTCAGCCTATTGGTCAAAGTTGTTAGGGAGGTGGTGACCTCAGAGAGAGATGCTCACATCAGCCAGGCAAAACAGGGGCGCAGGGCCAGGGAAACCTCAGAGACCCCTGTGGCTTTGCTTCAGCAAGTCTCCTTCTCGAGCTCTCTTTGAGGACTGAGAGAGTATTAGGGTTCACATATGTGAGTGTGAGCAGGAGCCTCTTTCGAGTTTTCTCCTTTCCTTTTACCCATTTTACTAGAAAACAGAAGTCCCTGTTGAGAAAGTAAGTGCCTCGGAGAGGTTTGTAACCTGTTCAGTCTGATCCACCTGGTGCCATCTGAATTCTAGGCATGGAAAACACTAGCTTAAGGTGGCAGAATTTTATTCCCTCCCTGGGATTTTGTCCCGTAGAATCACTGGGGATATTAGGAAAACAACAAGGAGTCTGGTGGCACCTTAAAGACTAACAGATTTATTTGGGCATAAGCTTTCGTGAGTAAAAACCTCACTTCTTCGGATGCATAGAGTGAAAGTTACAGATGCAGGCATTATATACTGACACATGGAGAGCAGGGAGTTACTTCACAAGTGGAGAACCAGTGTTGACAGGGCCAATTCAAAAATCAGGGTGGATGTAGTCCACTCCAAATAATAGATGAGGAGGTGTCAATTCCAGGAGAGGAAAAGCTGCTTCTGTAGTGAGCCAGCCACTCCCAGTCCCTATTCAAGCCCAGATTAATGGTGTTGAATTTGCAAATGAATTTTAGTTCTGCTGTTTCTCTTTGAAGTCTGTTTCTGAAGTTTTTTTGTTCAATGATAGTGACTTTTAAATCTGTAATAGAATGACCAGGGAGATTGAAGTGTTCACATACTGTCTTATGTATGTTACCATTGCTGATGTCCGACATGGGGACATTAGGGTTTGTCCTTTTCCTTTTACCTTTTCCTCCATCCCTCCTTCCTTTCTCTTCATCTCTTACTTCTTTTGTCCTTTCTCTTGTTCCCCTCACACCACCAGGAGTGGTGTGTGTGTGTGTGTGTGTGTGTGTGTGTGTGTGTGTGTGTGTGTGTGTGTGTGGTGCTGATGGTTCTCTTCTCCTCCCCTTGTGGGGAGTTGATCCAAAACTGTGGGGTTGAAATAGTGCTTGGACCCCACTGACAGTAGATGCTGCCATTGTGTGACTTAGCATTAGTGTCTGGGATGACTTGGGTCAAGATCTCAACCTCCCTGCAACCCACTTCACTGCTGTCAGAATCCCTCCTGCACACCCTGTTAGAGCCGCCTCCCAGCCCAACCTGTGTCGGTGTGGAGAAGAGGATTCTGATGACTTGAGCTGTGGTTTGGAGGTGGAATATCTGTGAAGGGCACTGAGCAGGAGGTAGCAGGAGCTCACCCTACAAGGAGGGGGGTTGGCTCTGGAGGTTTCTAGAAAGGACAAGAAGACTCCATTTTGGGGTTCAGGAGGTGAATTCATCTCTCATTGATGGGCAGGTGCTGGGTGGAAATACTGCTGGTTCCAGGTTCCCTTAATTCCCCCTGATTCCTCGGGGCGTTTGAGTCTCTGACAGGTTCTCGTTCCCTTGCAGCAGGAGGACGTCACGGCCAAAATGATGCACCAGCTCCGCATCATCCTGCACTTACGCCACGTGCCTGAGACACTGCAGGGGCTGCGCCTCTGAGGCCTTCAGGAACTCCCGCTCCCTGCTGCAGGTACTGCTCTGGCTCACTGTAAATGGGGAGCTAGTGGAAGGGGAAATGGAGCCCCCTGGCACTCACTAAAAGGGAAAGTGATGGATTCTCCATCTCTTAATGTCATTTAATTTAGACTAGATACCTTTCTGGAATGTTTGTGCCCAAAAAGTAACTATTGTACTATACAGGAAGCCCATGATATGCAGGGGCTTAGATGAGATGCTCTAAAGGTCTCTTCTGGCCATAAAGTGTAGTAATTTTGGAAACAGTGAGTGTAGCATTGGGAGCAGCCTCTGATGTTTTATTGTCTAGCCGGCTTGCTTCCTAGAATGAAGACCCATTGAGTGGGGTGATTCACACAGAGTAGCTCAAACCTTCAAAGTGTCAGGCCAGCAGGAGGACATTAGCACTTCAGGGTTTGGTTGGGTGTGGCAGTGACACCACAAAGGCCTTTTGCAGGACGTCAGCTTATTGGTCAAATGTGTTAGGGAGGTGGTGACCTCAGAGAGAGATGCTGACATCAGAGAGAGATGCTGACATGAGGGCCAGGGAAACCTCAGAGACCCCTCTGGCTTTGCTTCAGCAAGTCTCCTCCTTGAGGTCTCTCTTTGAGGAAAGTAAGTGCCTCGGAGAGGTTTGTATCCTGTTCAGTCTGATCCACCTGGTGCCAGCTGAATTCTAAGCATGGAAAACACTAGTTCAAGGTGGCAGAATTTTATTCCCTCCCTGTGATTTTGTCCCGTAGAATCACTGGGGACATTAGTGTTTGTCCTTTTCATTTTACCTTTTCCTCCCTCCCTCCTTCCTTTCTCTTCATCTCTTACTTCTTTTGTCCTTTCTCCTGTTCCCCTCCCACCACCGGGAGTGGTTTGTGTGTCTGTGTGTGTTTGTGTGTTGCTGGGGGTGCTCTTCACCTCCCTTTGTGGGGAGTTCATCCAAACCTGTGTGGTTGAAATAGTGCTTGGACTCCACTGACACTAGATGCTGCCATCGTGTGGATTAGCATTGGTGTCTGGGATGACTTGGGGCAAGATCTCAACCTCCCCGGAACCCACTTCACTGCTGGCAGAATCCCTCCTGCCACCCCTGCTAGAGCCGCCTCCCTGGCCAACCTGGGTGGGGGTGGAGAAGAGGGTTCTGATAACTTGAGCTGTGGTTTGGTGGTGGAACATCTGTCAAGGGCACTGAGAGGGAGGTAGCAGCAGCTCACCCTTCAAGGAGGGGATTTGGCACTGGAGGTTACTAGAAAGGACAAGAAGACTCCATTCTGGGGTTCAGGAGGTGAATTCATCCCTCAGCGGTGGGCAGGTGCTGAGTGGAAATACTGCTGGTTCCCGGTGCCCTTAATTCCCCCTGATTCTTCGGGGCATTTGAGTCTCTGACAGGTTCTCGTTCCCTTGCAGCAGGAGGACGTCACGGCCAAAGTGATGCACCCGCATCATCCGCCACTTGCGCCAGGTGCCTGAGACACTGCATGGGTTGTTCCTCTGAGTCTTTCAGCAACTCCCGCTCCCTGCTGCAGGTACTGCTCTGTCTCACTGTAAATGGGGAACTAGTGGAAGGGGAAATGGAGCCCCCTGGCACTCACTAAAAGGGAAAGTGGTGGATTCTCCATCTCTTGATGTCATTGAATGAAGACTAGATGCCTTTCTGGAATGTGTGTGCCCAAAAAGTAACTATTGTACTATACAGGAGGCCTATGATATGCAGGGGCTTAGATGAGATGCTCTAAAGGTCTCTTGTGGCCATAAAGTCTACAAATTTTGGAAACACTGAGTGTAGTATTGGGAGCAGCCTGTGATGTTTTACTGTCTAGCCGGCTTGCTTCCTAGAATGAAGACGCATTGAGTGGGGTGATCCACAGAGAGTACCTGTGTCAAGGCTGTATCCCCACTTTGAAGTTTAGGGTACAAATGTAGGGGCCTGCATGAAAACTTCTAAGCTTAACCACCATCCCAAGGCTAATTTCCTCCCCTGGGTAGCCTTGAGAAACCTTTCACCAATTCCCTGGTGAATACAGATCCAACCCCCTTGGATCTTAAAACAAGGAGAAATTAACCATCCCCCCTCCTTCCTCCCACCAACTCCTGGTGAATCAAGATCCAAACTCCTTGGATCTTAAAACAAGGAAAAATCAATCAGGTTCTTATAAATAAGGCTTTTAATTAAAGAAAAAGGTAAAAATCATCTCTGTAAAATCAGTATGGAAATTAACCTTACAGGGTAATCAAACTTAAAGAGCTCAGAGGACTCCCCTCTAGTCTTAGGTTCAAAGTACAGCAAACAAAGATAAACACTCTAGTAAAAGGTACATTTACAAGTTGAGAAAACAAAGGAAAACTAACACGCCTTGTTTGAAATAGGAGAGACTTGTTTAGAAAGATGTGGAGAACCTGGATTGATGTCTGGTCCCTCTCAGTCCCGAGGGCGAACACCCACACAAACAAAGAACACAAACAAAAGCCTTTCCCTCCCCAAGATTTGAAAGTATCTTGTCCCCTTATTGGTCCTTTAGGTCAGATGCCAGCCAGGTTACCTGAGCTTCTTAACCCTTTACAGGGAAAAGGATTTTGGAGTCTCTGGCCAGGAGGGATTTTATAGTACTGTACACAGGACAGCTGTTACCCTTCCCTTTATAGTTATGACAACCTCAAACCTTCAAAGTGTCAGGCCAGCAGCAGGACATTAGCACTTGAGAGTTTGGTTGGGTGTGGCAGTGACATCACAAAGGCCTTTTGCAGGATGTCAGCTTATTGGTCAAATGTGTTAGGGAGGTGGTGACCTCAGAGAGAGATGCTGACATCAGCCTGGCAGGACAGGAGCACAGGGCCAGGGAAACCTCAGAGACCCCTGTGGCTTTGCTTCAGCAAGTCTCCTTCTCGAGGTCTCTCTTTGAGGACTGAGAGAGTATTAGGGTTCACGTACGTGAGTGCGTGCAGGAGCCTCTTTCGAGTTTTCTCCTTTCCTTTTACTGATTTTACTAGAAAACAGACGTCCCTGTTTAGAAGGTAAGAGCCTCCAAGAGGTTTTGGCAGCTGCTCAGTCTGATCCATCTGGTGCCAGCTGAATTCTAGGCATGGAAAACAGTAGTTTAAGATGGCAGAATTTTATTCCATCCCTTAGATTTTGTGCCGTAGAATCACTGGGGACATTAGGGTTTGTCCTTTTTGTTTTACCTTTTCCTCCATCCCTCCTTCCTTTCTCTTCATCTCTTACTTCTTTTGTCCTTTCTCCTGTTCCTCGAAAACTG
>NW_027053960.1:0-2500 GCF_011386835.1 Chrysemys picta bellii
CGTCTCTCGCGGGCCCGGTCCTTTTTTCCTTTTCGAGCTCCGGGGCCCGGGCTGGCCGCCAGAGCCCCTCCGCCCGCCCTCCCCGGCGTCGGGGAAAATACTGTCCCGGACTTCCAGTGCGCCCGATCCTGTCAGCCGGGGGGTGGGGAGGGGCAGTCCCTCGCTGCGGCCGGGGAGGGTGAGCCCAGGGCGGCTTGCCTGCCGTGCGAGGCCCCTCTCGGCCACCAGGTCAACCCCGAGTCGAAAGGGCTGAAAAATTTTCAGAGTCCCCTCCCGGGCACCAGGTCAACCCGTGGAATCGGACGGGTTCACCTGCTGGCCGGTTCGCTTCCCGGGCACCAGGTCAACCCGTGGAATCGAAAGGGTTCACCTGCTGGCCGGTTTGCTTTCCGGCCACCAGGTCAACCCCTAGGGGTTTTAACGGGGGCACGCCCGGTGGCCTCTTTCCCGTCCGGTCACCAGGTCAACCCGGATCTCCCTCCTTCCCTGGGCGTCCCCTCCTCGGAGGCGTCAGGTTCCATTCCCCCCCCCCCCCCAGACTTCCAGGGGCCCGATCCAGTCGGCCGGGAGGCAGTCCCTCGCTGCGGCCGGGGAGGGTGAGCCCAGGGCGGCCTGGTCCATGTCTCTAGTGGGCCCGATCCTTTTTTTTTTTTTCGAGCTCCGGGGCCAGGCCCGCCCGGGCAGCCCTCCTCGGAGGCGTGGGGCGATTTCCCCCCGCCCCCAGACTTCCAGGGGCCCGATCCTGTCGGCCGGGAGGCAGTCCCTCGCTGCGGCCGGGGAGGGTCAGCCCAGGGCGGCTTGCCTGCCGTGCGAGTCCCCTCTCGGCCACCAGGTCAACCCCGAGTCGAAAGGGCTGAAAAATTTTCAGAGTCCCCTCCCGGGCACCAGGTCAACCCGTGGAATCGAACGGGTTCACCTGCTGGCCGGTTCGCTTTCCGGCCACCAGGTCAACCCGTGGAATCGAAAGGGTTCACCTGCTGGCCGGTTCGCTTTCCGGCCACCAGGTCAACCCCTAGGTTTTAAGGGGGGGGGACGCCAGGTGGCCTCTTTCCCGTCCGGTCACCAGGTCAACCCGGATCTCCCTCCTTCCCTGGGCGCCCCCTCCTCGGAGGCGTCAGGTTCCATTCTTTTTTCCAGACTTCCAGGGGCCCGATCCAGTCGGCCGGGTGGCAGTCCCTCGCTGCGGCCGGGGAGGGTGAGCCCAGGGCGGCTTGCCTGCCGTGCGAGTCCCCTCTCGGCCACCAGGTCAACCCCGAGTCGAAAGGGCTGAAAAATTTTCAGAGTCCCCTCCCGGGCACCAGGTCAACCCGTGGAATCGAACGGGTTCACCTGCTGGCCGGTTCGCTTCCCGGGCACCAGGTCAACCCGTGGAATCGAAAGGGTTCACCTGCTGGCCGGTTCGCTTTCCGGCCACCAGGTCAACCCCTAGGTTTTAAGGGGGGGGACGCCCGGTGGCCTCTTTCCCGTCCGGTCACCAGGTCAACCCGGATCTCCCTCCTTCCCTGGGCGCCCCCTCCTCGGAGGCGTCAGGTTCCAGTCTTTTTTCCAGACTTCCAGGGGCCCGATCCAGTCGGCCGGGAGGCAGTCCCTCGCTGCGGCCGGGGAGGGTGAGCCCAGGGCGGCCTGGTCCATGTCTCTAGTGGGCCCGATCCTTTTTTTTTTTTCGAGCTCCGGGGCCAGGCCCGCCCGGGCAGCCCTCCTCGGAGGCGTGGGGCGATTTCCCCCCCCCACCCCCAGACTTCCAGGGGCCCGATCCTGTCGGCCGGGAGGCAGTCCCTCGCTGCGGCCGGGGAGGGTCAGCCCAGGGCGGCCTGCTTGGCGGCCGGGTCCATGTCTCTAGTGGGCCCGATCCTTTTTTTCCCTTTTCCGGCTCCGGGGCCCGGGGTGCTCGGGTAGCCCTCCGCGGTGGCGTCGGCCAATTTTTTTTAAAATCAGACTTCCGTGGGCCCGATCCTGACGGCCGGGAGGCAGTCCCTCGCCGCGTCCGGGGACGGCGAGACGCTCGGCCACCGGGTCAACCCGGAGGAAGCGGGCTGGGGGGAAAAAAAAAAAAAAAAGTTTTCCAAGTCCGAAAAATTTTCAAAGTCCCCTCTCGGCCACCAGGTCAACCCCTTTGGAGCGAATGGGTTGACCTGACGGCCGGTCGTCTCGCGGATGTCCGGAAGGGGTCGCCCCACGCCGTCTCGGCCGACCGAGGGAACCACGAGGTGGCGCCCGGTTCCAGTTTCGTACCGCCGAAGGCGGGGCTTTGGCTTTTTCGACCTGCCTTTCGAGGATTGTGTGAGGAGATTTCTGAGGACAGGTTTTTCAGAGCCTGTGAGAACCGGAGCTCAGCCTAGGGGATCAATCCGAGTATTGTACCCGACCCTGCCCGGCGTGGGAGGGGGGGAGCGGGCCCGTTTGAGGGCGGAGGCCAGCACCCGGCCCTCCGCCGAGACGGCCCGCTTTTCCCGGCTCTTAGCTCACGGGCCCCGCAGCGGCCGGGAGCCGAGCTCCGAGT
>NW_027053960.1:15000-18960 GCF_011386835.1 Chrysemys picta bellii
TAGTCGTCCCCCGAGGACTCCGGGGGCCAGGCTTAATAGTCGTCCCCCCCCGGGCGCTCCAGGGGGGAAAGCTTAATAGTCCTCCCCCGAGGACTCCGGGGGCAGGCTTAACAGTCGTCCGCCCCGGGCGCTCCAGGGGGAAAGCTTAATAGTCCTCCCCCGACAGTGTGTGTGTGTGTGTGTGGGAGGGAGGCTTAGCAGTCTTGCCCCGGGCGGTCCGGTGGGGGAGGCTTAGCAGTCGTCCCCAGGGCGGTCCGGGGGTGGGGGGGGGGGGGAGGCCTCACAGTCGTCCCTCGGAGAGCCGGGTCAGCGGCAGTGGTGGGTTTACGTCCAGCCTCCGGAGGGTGCGCGTCCTCGGAGGCGATGCAGGCGCCGCAGAGAGGCAGCCTCCGAGGCAGGGAGCGGAGCACCGAGGCTGGGGAGAGGGGAGCAGGAGCCGGGGGCTGGGGCTGGGGGTGGGGGGCGTTCAGGACAACCGGTCAAGCCCCGGGAAGCAGCTGTCAAATGTTCCAAGTCCCCACTCGGCCACCAGGTCCACCCCAGTCTAGCAATGGGGTTGACCTGGCTGACGGCCGGTTAGTATCAAGGTAAACTCACCGTCGTCCACAGGAGGGCAGCTCTCAGGCCGGCCGGCTGCGGCTGACTCTGGGGCGGCGCCCGGTCCCGGCAGCGAGGGGCGGGGGGCGCGGAGCGAGACGGGGCTAACCGGGGGGGGGCGCCTCCTGCGACTTTGGGGGCCGCGGGTCGTCAGTGGCGTGCAGGCCGGGCCTCTCCCGGGGGATTCGGGGGGGCGGTCCTGCGGGCCGGGCGCAGGGGGCTCGAGCGAGCCCGGGCCGGTCCGCCCCGGGGCCGGGGTCTCCGCCTGCGGCTCAGGGGGGCGCGGGTCGTCGGGGGAGGAAGCCCGGGGGAGCCGCACACCGGCCCGCCAGGCCAGGCCTGGCCTGGATGGCCGCGGGGGGATTCGGGGCGGTCCCGCGGGCCGGGGGCCGGGCGCAGGGGAGGCGGGGGGGCCGAGCGAGTCCGTCCCGGGCCCGGGGCCTCCCCCTGCGGCTTTGGGGTCCGTGGGTCCCCGCTGGAGGAAGCCACTGGGAGCTGGACACCCGCCGTCCGTCCCGCCAGGCCAGGCCTGGCCTGGGTGGCCGCGGGGGGATTCGGGGCGGTCCCGCGGGCCGGGGGCCGGGCGCAGGGGAGGCGGGGGGGCCGAGCGAGTCGGGCCCGGGCCCGGGGCCTCCCCCTGCGGCTTTGGGGTCCGTGGGTCCCCGCTGGAGGAAGCCGCTGGGCGCTGGACACCCGCCGTCCGTCCCGCCTGGCCAGGCCTGGCCTGGGTGGCCGCGGGGGGATTCGGGGCGGTCCCGCGGGCCGGCGGCCGGGCGCAGGGGGTCCGAGCGAGTCCGTCCCGGGCCCGGGGCCTCCCCCTGCGGCTTTGGGGTCCGTGGGTCCCCGCTGGAGGAAGCCGCTGGGCGCTGGACACCCGCCGTCCGTCCCGCCTGGCCAGGCCTGGCCTGGGTGGCCGCGGGGGGGGATTCGGGGCGGACCTGCGGGCCGGCGGCCGGGAGGGTCCGGGCCAGTCCGCCCCATGCCCGGGGTCTCCCCCAGCGGCTTCGGTGGCCCCGGGGGGGGTCCTCCGCGGAGGAAGCCGGGTGGGTGGGGAGCCGGACCCCAGGCGCCCAGACCCGTGACCTGCGGCCGCGACCTCCGACTCGGCAGGAGCGACGAGGGGCTTTCCGGCCCGTCCCCCCCTCTCCTTCCCCCCCAGAAAAGGAGAGAGAGCTGACTCGGACCGGGAAAAGCTGCCTACGGCACCTGGGATTCCCAGGCGGTCACCCATCCAAGTACTAGCCAGGCCCGGGACGGTTTACCTTCCGAGATCGGACGGGATCGGGGGCGTTCGGTCCGGTATGGCCGTAGGCACCCGGCCCCGCGCCTCCTCGCCCGCTTTCCCCTGCCGACGCCCGGGCCTGCCGCACGGTGAGCCCCGGTCGGACTGCCCCCCCCCCCTGCGGCAGGGCCCCCGTCTCTCGCGGGCCCGGTCCTTTTTTCCTTTTCGAGCTCCGGGGCCCGGGCTGGCCGCCAGAGCCCCTCCGCCCGCCCTCCCCGGCGTCGGGGAAAATACTGTCCCGGACTTCCAGTGCGCCCGATCCTGTCAGCCGGGGGGTGGGGAGGGGCAGTCCCTCGCTGCGGCCGGGGAGGGTGAGCCCAGGGCGGCTTGCCTGCCGTGCGAGGCCCCTCTCGGCCACCAGGTCAACCCCGAGTCGAAAGGGCTGAAAAATTTTCAGAGTCCCCTCCCGGGCACCAGGTCAACCCGTGGAATCGGACGGGTTCACCTGCTGGCCGGTTCGCTTCCCGGGCACCAGGTCAACCCGTGGAATCGAAAGGGTTCACCTGCTGGCCGGTTTGCTTTCCGGCCACCAGGTCAACCCCTAGGGGTTTTAACGGGGGCACGCCCGGTGGCCTCTTTCCCGTCCGGTCACCAGGTCAACCCGGATCTCCCTCCTTCCCTGGGCGTCCCCTCCTCGGAGGCGTCAGGTTCCATTCCCCCCCCCCCCCCAGACTTCCAGGGGCCCGATCCAGTCGGCCGGGAGGCAGTCCCTCGCTGCGGCCGGGGAGGGTGAGCCCAGGGCGGCCTGGTCCATGTCTCTAGTGGGCCCGATCCTTTTTTTTTTTTTCGAGCTCCGGGGCCAGGCCCGCCCGGGCAGCCCTCCTCGGAGGCGTGGGGCGATTTCCCCCCGCCCCCAGACTTCCAGGGGCCCGATCCTGTCGGCCGGGAGGCAGTCCCTCGCTGCGGCCGGGGAGGGTCAGCCCAGGGCGGCTTGCCTGCCGTGCGAGTCCCCTCTCGGCCACCAGGTCAACCCCGAGTCGAAAGGGCTGAAAAATTTTCAGAGTCCCCTCCCGGGCACCAGGTCAACCCGTGGAATCGAACGGGTTCACCTGCTGGCCGGTTCGCTTTCCGGCCACCAGGTCAACCCGTGGAATCGAAAGGGTTCACCTGCTGGCCGGTTCGCTTTCCGGCCACCAGGTCAACCCCTAGGTTTTAAGGGGGGGGGACGCCAGGTGGCCTCTTTCCCGTCCGGTCACCAGGTCAACCCGGATCTCCCTCCTTCCCTGGGCGCCCCCTCCTCGGAGGCGTCAGGTTCCATTCTTTTTTCCAGACTTCCAGGGGCCCGATCCAGTCGGCCGGGTGGCAGTCCCTCGCTGCGGCCGGGGAGGGTGAGCCCAGGGCGGCTTGCCTGCCGTGCGAGTCCCCTCTCGGCCACCAGGTCAACCCCGAGTCGAAAGGGCTGAAAAATTTTCAGAGTCCCCTCCCGGGCACCAGGTCAACCCGTGGAATCGAACGGGTTCACCTGCTGGCCGGTTCGCTTCCCGGGCACCAGGTCAACCCGTGGAATCGAAAGGGTTCACCTGCTGGCCGGTTCGCTTTCCGGCCACCAGGTCAACCCCTAGGTTTTAAGGGGGGGGACGCCCGGTGGCCTCTTTCCCGTCCGGTCACCAGGTCAACCCGGATCTCCCTCCTTCCCTGGGCGCCCCCTCCTCGGAGGCGTCAGGTTCCAGTCTTTTTTCCAGACTTCCAGGGGCCCGATCCAGTCGGCCGGGAGGCAGTCCCTCGCTGCGGCCGGGGAGGGTGAGCCCAGGGCGGCCTGGTCCATGTCTCTAGTGGGCCCGATCCTTTTTTTTTTTTCGAGCTCCGGGGCCAGGCCCGCCCGGGCAGCCCTCCTCGGAGGCGTGGGGCGATTTCCCCCCCCCCCCCCAGACTTCCAGGGGCCCGATCCTGTCGGCCGGGAGGCAGTCCCTCGCTGCGGCCGGGGAGGGTCAGCCCAGGGCGGCCTGCTTGGCGGCCGGGTCCATGTCTCTAGTGGGCCCGATCCTTTTTTTCCCTTTTCCGGCTCCGGGGCCCGGGGTGCTCGGGTAGCCCTCCGCGGTGGCGTCGGCCAATTTTTTTTAAAATCAGACTTCCGTGGGCCC
>NW_027053961.1:0-18924 GCF_011386835.1 Chrysemys picta bellii
TGTCCTTGTTGTTCTTGTGTGTTTGTTTGTAGGGGCCGGCAGGGGCTGGGTGCTGGGAAGGACGCTGAGCCCTGAGTAGGGGGCAGGGCTTGGCTGATCAAGGGGCCCATAAAAGCGGCCGCCCAGCCAGGCAGCGGTACAGCTGCGAGCAGCGGCCGCAAACAGGGCGGCTAACAGGGGAGTTTGAGAGGGAGTTCTCATTGGAGGAGAAGGTACCTGTATTTGCATCTGTCCTTGTTGTTCTTGTGTGTTTGTTTGTAGGGGCCGGCAGGGGCTGGGAAGGACGCCGAGCCCTGAGTAGGGGGCGGGGCTTGGCTGATCTAGGGGCCCATAAAAGCGGCCGCCCAGCCAGGCAGCGGTACAGCTGCGAGCAGCGGCAGCAAAAACAGGGCGGCTAACAGGGGAGTTTGAGAGGGAGTTCTCATTGGAGGAGAAGGTACCTGTATTTGCATCTGTCCTTGTTGTTCTTGTGTGTTTGTTTGTAGGGGCTGGGTGGGTGCTGGGAAGGACGCCGAGCCCTGAGTAGGGGGCGGGGCTTGGCTGATCAAGGGGCCAATAAAAGCGGCCGCCCAGCCAGGCAGCGGTACAGCGGCAGCAAACAGGGCGGCTAACAGGGGAGTTTGAGAGGGAGTTCTCATTGGAGGAGAAGGTACCTGTATTTGCATCTGTCCTTGTTGTTCTTGTGTGTTTGTTTGTAGGGGCCGGCAGGGGCTGGGAAGGACGCCGTGCCCTGAGTAGGGGGCGGGGCTTGGCTGATCAAGGGGCCCATAAAAGCGGCCGCCCAGCCAGGCAGCGATAGAGCTGCGAGCAGCGGCCGCAAACAGGGCGGCTAACAGGGGAGTTTGAGAGGGAGTTCTCATTGGAGGAGAAGGTACCTGTATTTGCATCTGTCCTTGTTGTTCTTGTGTGTTTGTTTGTAGGGGCCGGCAGGGGCTGGGAAGGACGCCGAGCCCTGAGTAGGGGGCGGGGCTTGGCTGATCTAGGGGCCCATAAAAGCGGCCGCCCAGCCAGGCAGCGGTACAGCTGCGAGCAGCGGCAGCAAAAACAGGGCGGCTAACAGGGGAGTTTGAGAGGGAGTTCTCATTGGAGGAGAAGGTACCTGTATTTGCATCTGTCCTTGTTGTTCTTGTGTGTTTGTTTGTAGGGGCTGGGTGGGTGCTGGGAAGGACGCCGAGCCCTGAGTAGGGGGCGGGGCTTGGCTGATCAAGGGGCCCATAAAAGCGGCCGCCCAGCCAGGCAGCGGTACAGCGGCAGCAAACAGGGCGGCTAACAGGGGAGTTTGAGAGTGAGTTCTCATTGGAGGAGAAGGTACCTGTATTTGCATCTGTCCTTGTTGTTCTTGTGTGTTTGTTTGTAGGGGCCGGCAGGGGCTGGGAAGGACGTCGTGCCCTGAGTAGGGGGCGGGGCTTGGCTGATCAAGGGGCCCATAAAAGCGGCCGCCCAGCCAGGCAGCGGTACAGCTGCGAGCAGCGGCAGCAAAAACAGGGCGGCTAACAGGGGAGTTTGAGAGGGAGTTCTCATTGGAGGAGAAGGTACCTGTATTTGCATCTGTCCTTGTTGTTCTTGTGTGTTTGTTTGTAGGGGCCGGCAGGGGCTGGGAAGGACGCCGAGCAATGAGTAGGGGGCGGGGCTTGGCTGATCAACGGGCCCATAAAAGTGGCCGCCCAGCCAGGCAGCGGTACAGCTGCGAGCAGCGGCAGCAAAAACAGGGCGGCTAACAGGGGAGTTTGAGAGGGAGTTCTCATTGGAGGAGAAGGTACCTGTATTTGCATCTGTCCTTGTTGTTCTTGTGTGTTTGTTTGTAGGGGCCGGCAGGGGCTGGGAAGGACGCCGAGCCCTGAGTAGGGGGCGGGGCTTGGCTGATCTAGGGGCCCATAAAAGCGGCCGCCCAGCCAGGCAGCGGTACAGCTGCGAGCAGCGGCAGCAAAAACAGGGCGGCTAACAGGGGAGTTTGAGAGGGAGTTCTCATTGGAGGAGAAGGTACCTGTATTTGCATCTGTCCTTGTTGTTCTTGTGTGTTTGTTTGTAGGGGCTGGGTGGGTGCTGGGAAGGACGCCGAGCCCTGAGTAGGGGGCGGGGCTTGGCTGATCAAGGGGCCCATAAAAGCGGCCGCCCAGCCAGGCAGCGGTACAGCGGCAGCAAACAGGGCGGCTAACAGGGGAGTTTGAGAGTGAGTTCTCATTGGAGGAGAAGGTACCTGTATTTGCATCTGTCCTTGTTGTTCTTGTGTGTTTGTTTGTAGGGGCCGGCAGGGGCTGGGAAGGACGCCGTGCCCTGAGTAGGGGGCGGGGCTTGGCTGATCAAGGGGCCCATAAAAGCGGCCGCCCAGCCAGGCAGCGGTACAGCTGCGAGCAGCGGCAGCAAAAACAGGGCGGCTAACAGGGGAGTTTGAGAGGGAGTTCTCATTGGAGGAGAAGGTACCTGTATTTGCATCTGTCCTTGTTGTTCTTGTGTGTTTGTTTGTAGGGGCCGGCAGGGGCTGGGAAGGACGCCGAGCCCTGAGTAGGGGGCGGGGCTTGGCTGATCTAGGGGCCCATAAAAGCGGCCGCCCAGCCAGGCAGCGGTACAGCTGCGAGCAGCGGCAGCAAAAACAGGGCGGCTAACAGGGGAGTTTGAGAGGGAGTTCTCATTGGAGGAGAAGGTACCTGTATTTGCATCTGTCCTTGTTGTTCTTGTGTGTTTGTTTGTAGGGGCCGGCTGGGTGCTGGGAAGGACGCCGAGCCCTGAGTAGGGGGCGGGGCTTGGCTGATCAAGGGGCCCATAAAAGCGGCCGCCCAGCCAGGCAGCGGTACAGCGGCAGCAAACAGGGCGGCTAACAGGGGAGTTTGAGAGTGAGTTCTCATTGGAGGAGAAGGTACCTGTATTTGCATCTGTCCTTGTTGTTCTTGTGTGTTTGTTTGTAGGGGCCGGCAGGGGCTGGGAAGGACGCCGTGCCCTGAGTAGGGGGCGGGGCTTGGCTGATCAAGGGGCCCATAAAAGCGGCCGCCCAGCCAGGCAGCGGTACAGCTGCGAGCAGCGGCAGCAAAAACAGGGCGGCTAACAGGGGAGTTTGAGAGGGAGTTCTCATTGGAGGAGAAGGTACCTGTATTTGCATCTGTCCTTGTTGTTCTTGTGTGTTTGTTTGTAGGGGCCGGCAGGGGCTGGGAAGGACGCCGAGCCCTGAGTAGGGGGCGGGGCTTGGCTGATCAACGGGCCCATAAAAGTGGCCGCCCAGCCAGGCAGCGGTACAGCTGCGAGCAGCGGCAGCAAACAGGGCGGCTAACAGGGGAGTTTGAGAGGGAGTTCTCATTGGAGGAGAAGGTACCTGTATTTGCATCTGTCCTTGTTGTTGTTGTGTGTTTGTTGGTAGGGGCCGACAGGGGCTGGGAAGGACACCGAGCCCTGAGTAAGGGGCGGGGCTTGGCTGATCAAGGGGCCCATAAAAGCGGCCGCCCAGCCAGGCAGCCGTACAGCTGCGAGCAGCGGCAGCAAAAACAGGGCGGCTAACAGGGGAATTTGAGAGGGAGTTCTCATTGGAGGAGAAGGTACCTGTATTTGCATCTGTCCTTGTTATTCTTGGGTGTTTGTTTGTAGGGGCCGGCAGGGGCTAGAAAGGACGCCGAGCCCTGAGTAGGGGGCGGGGCTTGGCTGATCAAGGGGCCCATAAAAGCGGCCGCCCAGCCAGGCAGCGATAGAGCTGCGAGCAGCGGCCGCAAACAGGGCGGCTAACAGGGGAGTTTGAGAGGGAGTTCTCATTGGAGGAGAAGGTACCTGTATTTGCATCTGTCCTTGTTGTTCTTGTGTGTTTGTTTGTAGGGGCCGGCAGGGGCTGGGAAGGACGCCGAGCCCTGAGTAGGGGGCGGGGCTTGGCTGATCTAGGGGCCCATAAAAGCGGCCGCCCAGCCAGGCAGCGGTACAGCTGCGAGCAGCGGCAGCAAAAACAGGGCGGCTAACAGGGGAGTTTGAGAGGGAGTTCTCATTGGAGGAGAAGGTACCTGTATTTGCATCTGTCCTTGTTGTTCTTGTGTGTTTGTTTGTAGGGGCTGGGTGGGTGCTGGGAAGGACGCCGAGCCCTGAGTAGGGGGCGGGGCTTGGCTGATCAAGGGGCCCATAAAAGCGGCCGCCCAGCCAGGCAGCGGTACAGCGGCAGCAAACAGGGCGGCTAACAGGGGAGTTTGAGAGGGAGTTCTCATTGGAGGAGAAGGTACCTGTATTTGCATCTGTCCTTGTTGTTCTTGTGTGTTTGTTTGTAGGGGCCGGCAGGGGCTGGGAAGGACGCCGAGCAATGAGTAGGGGGCGGGGCTTGGCTGATCAACGGGCCCATAAAAGTGGCCGCCCAGCCAGGCAGCGGTACAGCTGCGAGCAGCGGCAGCAAAAACAGGGCGGCTAACAGGGGAGTTTGAGAGGGAGTTCTCATTGGAGGAGAAGGTACCTGTATTTGCATCTGTCCTTGTTGTTCTTGTGTGTTTGTTTGTAGGGGCCGGCAGGGGCTGGGTGCTGGGAAGGACGCTGAGCCCTGAGTAGGGGGCGGGGCTTGGCTGATCAAGGGGCCCATAAAAGCGGCCGCCCAGCCAGGCAGCGGTACAGCTGCGAGCAGCGGCAGCAAACAGGGCGGCTAACAGGGGAGTTTGAGAGGGAGTTCTCATTGGAGGAGAAGGTACCTGTATTTGCATCTGTCCTTGTTGTTGTTGTGTGTTTGTTGGTAGGGGCCGACAGGGGCTGGGAAGGACACCGAGCCCTGAGTAAGGGGCGGGGCTTGGCTGATCAAGGGGCCCATAAAAGCGGCCGCCCAGCCAGGCAGCCGTACAGCTGCGAGCAGCGGCAGCAAACAGGGCGGCTAACAGGGGAGTTTGAGAGGGAGTTCTCATTGGAGGAGAAGGTACCTGTATTTGCATCTGTCCTTGTTGTTCTTGTGTGTTTGTTTGTAGGGGCCGGCAGAGGCTGGGTGCTGGGAAGGACGCCGAGCCCTGAGTAGGGGGCGGGGCTTGGCTGATCAAGGGGCCCATAAAAGCGGCCGCCCAGCCAGGCAGCGGTACAGCTGCGAGCAGCGGCAGCAAACAGGGCGGCTAACAGGGGAGTTTGAGAGGGAGTTCTCATTGGAGGAGAAGGTACCTGTATTTGCATCTGTCCTTGTTGTTCTTGTGTGTTTGTTTGTAGGGGCCGGCAGGGGCTGGGTGCTGGGAAGGACGCCGAGCCCTGAGTAGGCGGCGGGGCTTGGCTGATCAAGGGGCCCATAAAAGCGGCCGCCCAGCCAGGCAGCGGTACAGCTGCGAGCAGTGGCAGCAAAAACAGGGCGGCTAACAGGCGAGTTTGAGAGGGAGTTCTCATTGGAGGAGAAGGTACCTGTATTTGCATCTGTCCTTGTTGTTCTTGTGTGTTTGTTTGTAGGGGCTGGCGGGGCTGCGAAGGACGCCGAGCCCTGAGTAGGGGGCGGGGCTTGGCTGATCAAGGGGCCCATAAAAGCGGCCGCCCAGCCAGGCAGCGGTACAGCTGCGAGCAGCGGAAGCAAACAGAGGGGCTAACAGGGGAGTTTGAGAGGGAGTTCTCATTGGAGGAGAAGGTACCTGTATTTGCATCTGTCCTTGTTGTTCTCGTGTGTTTGTTTGTAGGGGCCGGCAGGGGCTGGGTGCTGGGAAGGACGCCGAGCCCTGAGTAGGGGGCGGGGCTTGGCTGATCAAGGGGCCCATAAAAGCGGCCGCCCAGCCAGTCAGCGGTACAGCTGCGAGCAGCGGCAGCAAACAGGGCGGCTAACAGGGGAGTTTGAGAGGGAGTTCTCATTGGAGGAGAAGGTACCTGTATTTGCATCTGTCCTTGTTGTTCTTGTGTGTTTGTTTGTAGGGGCCGGCAGGGGCTGGGAAGGACGCCGAGCCCTGAGTAGGGGGCGGGGCTTGGCTGATCAAGGGGCCCATAAAAGCGGCTGCCCAGCCAGGCAGCGGTACAGCTGCGAGCAGCGGCAGCAAACAGGGCGGCTAACAGGGGAGTTTGAGAGGGAGTTCTCATTGGAGGAGAAGGTACCTGTATTTGCATCTGTCCTTGTTGTTCTTGTGTGTTTGTTTGTAGGGGCCGGCAGGGGCTGGAAAGGACGCCGAGCCCTGAGTAGGGGGCGGGGCTTGGCTTGGCTGATCAAGGGGCCCATAAAAGCGGCCGCCCAGCCAGGAAGCGGTAGTGCTGCGAGCAGCGGCAGCAAACAGGGCGGCTAACAGGGGAGTTTGAGAGGGAGTTCTCATTGGAGGAGAAAGTACCTGTATTTACATCTGTCCTTGTTGTTCTTCTGTGTTTGTTTTTAGGGGCCGGCAGGGACTGGGTGCTGGGAAGGACGCAGAGTCCTGAGTAGGGGGCGGGGCTTGGCTGATCAAGGGGCCCATAAAAGCGGCCGCCCAGGCAGGCAGCGGTACAGCTGCGAGCAGCGGAAGCAAACAGGGCGGCTAACAGGGGAGTTTGAGCGGGAGTTCTCATTGGAGGAGAAGGTACCTGTATTTGCATCTGTCCTTGTTGTTCTTGTGTGTTTGTTTGTAGGGGCCGGCTGGGTGCTGGGAAGGACGCCGAGCCCTGAGTAGGGGGCGGGGCTTGGCTGATCAAGGGGCCCATAAAAGCGGCCACCCAGCCAGGCAGCGGTACAGCTGCGAGCAGCGGCAGCAAAAACAGGGCGGCTAACAGGGGAGTTTGAGAGGGAGTTCTCATTGGAGGAGAAGGTACCTGTATTTGCATCTGTCCTTGTTGTTCTTGTGTGTTTGTTTGTAGGGGCCGGCAGGGGCTGGGTGCTGGGAAGGACGCTGAGCCCTGAGTAGGGGGCGGGGCTTGGCTGATCAAGGGGCCCATAAAAGCGGCCGCCCAGCCAGGCAGCGGTAGCAAACAGGGCGGCTAACAGGGGAGTTTGAGAGGGAGTTCTCATTGGAGGAGAAGGTACCTGTATTTGCATCTGTCCTTGTTGTTGTTGTGTGTTTGTTGGTAGGGGCCGACAGGGGCTGGGAAGGACACCGAGCCCTGAGTAAGGGGCGGGGCTTGGCTGATCAAGGGGCCCATAAAAGCGGCCGCCCAGCCAGGCAGCCGTACAGCTGCGAGCAGCAGCAGCAAAAACAGGGTGGCTAACAGGGGAATTTGAGAGGGAGTTCTCATTGGAGGAGAAGGTACCTGTATTTGCATCTGTCCTTGTTATTCTTGGGTGTTTGTTTGTAGGGGCCGGCAGGGGCTAGAAAGGACGCCGAGCCCTGAGTAGGGGGCGGGGCTTGGCTGATCAAGGGGCCCATAAAAGCGGCCGCCCAGCCAGGCAGCGATAGAGCTGCGAGCAGCGGCCGCAAACAGGGCGGCTAACAGGGGAGTTTGAGAGGGAGTTCTCATTGGAGGAGAAGGTACCTGTATTTGCATCTGTCCTTGTTGTTCTTGTGTGTTTGTTTGTAGGGGCCGGCAGGGGCTGGGAAGGACGCCGTGCCCTGAGTAGGGGGCGGGGCTTGGCTGATCAAGGGGCCCATAAAAGCGGCCGCCCAGCCAGGCAGCGGTACAGCTGCGAGCAGCGGCAGCAAAAACAGGGCGGCTAACAGGGGAGTTTTAGAGGGAGTTCTCATTGGAGGAGAAGGTACCTGTATTTGCATCTGTCCTTGTTGTTCTTGTGTGTTTGTTTGTAGGGGCCGGCAGGGGCTGGGAAGGACGCCGAGCCCTGAGTAGGGGGCGGGGCTTGGCTGATCAACGGGCCCATAAAAGTGGCCGCCCAGCCAGGCAGCGGTACAGCTGCGAGCAGCGGCAGCAAAAACAGGGCGGCTAACAGGGGAGTTTGAGAGGGAGTTCTCATTGGAGGAGAAGGTACCTGTATTTGCATCTGTCCTTGTTGTTCTTGTGTGTTTGTTTGTAGGGGCCGGCAGGGGCTGGGTGCTGGGAAGGACGCTGAGCCCTGAGTAGGGGGCGGGGCTTGGCTGATCAAGGGGCCCATAAAAGCGGCCGCCCAGCCAGGCAGCGGTACAGCTGCGAGCAGCGGCAGCAAACAGGGCGGCTAACAGGGGAGTTTGAGAGGGAGTTCTCATTGGAGGAGAAGGTACCTGTATTTGCATCTGTCCTTGTTGTTGTTGTGTGTTTGTTGGTAGGGGCCGTCAGGGGCTGGGAAGGACACCGAGCCCTGAGTAAGGGGCGGGGCTTGGCTGATCAAGGGGCCCATAAAAGCGGCCGCCCAGCCAGGCAGCCGTACAGCTGCGAGCAGCGGCAGCAAAAACAGGGCGGCTAACAGGGGAATTTGAGAGGGAGTTCTCATTGGAGGAGAAGGTACCTGTATTTGCATCTGTCCTTGTTATTCTTGGGTGTTTGTTTGTAGGGGCCGGCAGGGGCTAGAAAGGACGCCGAGCCCTGAGTAGGGGGCGGGGCTTGGCTGATCAAGGGGCCCATAAAAGCGGCCGCCCAGCCAGGCAGCGATAGAGCTGCGAGCAGCGGCCGCAAACAGGGCGGCTAACAGGGGAGTTTGAGAGGGAGTTCTCATTGGAGGAGAAGGTACCTGTATTTGCATCTGTCCTTGTTGTTCTTGTGTGTTTGTTTGTAGGGGCCGGCAGGGGCTGGGTGCTGGGAAGGACGCTGAGCCCTGAGTAGGGGGCGGGGCTTGGCTGATCAAGGGGCCCATAAAAGCGGCCGCCCAGCCAGGCAGCGGTAGCAAACAGGGCGGCTAACAGGGGAGTTTGAGAGGGAGTTCTCATTGGAGGAGAAGGTACCTGTATTTGCATCTGTCCTTGTTGTTGTTGTGTGTTTGTTGGTAGGGGCCGACAGGGGCTGGGAAGGACACCGAGCCCTGAGTAAGGGGCGGGGCTTGGCTGATCAAGGGGCCCATAAAAGCGGCCGCCCAGCCAGGCAGCCGTACAGCTGCGAGCAGCAGCAGCAAAAACAGGGTGGCTAACAGGGGAATTTGAGAGGGAGTTCTCATTGGAGGAGAAGGTACCTGTATTTGCATCTGTCCTTGTTATTCTTGGGTGTTTGTTTGTAGGGGCCGGCAGGGGCTAGAAAGGACGCCGAGCCCTGAGTAGGGGGCGGGGCTTGGCTGATCAAGGGGCCCATAAAAGCGGCCGCCCAGCCAGGCAGCGATAGAGCTGCGAGCAGCGGCCGCAAACAGGGCGGCTAACAGGGGAGTTTGAGAGGGAGTTCTCATTGGAGGAGAAGGTACCTGTATTTGCATCTGTCCTTGTTGTTCTTGTGTGTTTGTTTGTAGGGGCCGGCAGGGGCTGGGTGCTGGGAAGGACGCTGAGCCCTGAGTAGGGGGCGGGGCTTGGCTGATCAAGGGGCCCATAAAAGCGGCCGCCCAGCCAGGCAGCGGTAGCAAACAGGGCGGCTAACAGGGGAGTTTGAGAGGGAGTTCTCATTGGAGGAGAAGGTACCTGTATTTGCATCTGTCCTTGTTGTTGTTGTGTGTTTGTTGGTAGGGGCCGACAGGGGCTGGGAAGGACACCGAGCCCTGAGTAAGGGGCGGGGCTTGGCTGATCAAGGGGCCCATAAAAGCGGCCGCCCAGCCAGGCAGCCGTACAGCTGCGAGCAGCAGCAGCAAAAACAGGGTGGCTAACAGGGGAATTTGAGAGGGAGTTCTCATTGGAGGAGAAGGTACCTGTATTTGCATCTGTCCTTGTTATTCTTGGGTGTTTGTTTGTAGGGGCCGGCAGGGGCTAGAAAGGACGCCGAGCCCTGAGTAGGGGGCGGGGCTTGGCTGATCAAGGGGCCCATAAAAGCGGCCGCCCAGCCAGGCAGCGATAGAGCTGCGAGCAGCGGCCGCAAACAGGGCGGCTAACAGGGGAGTTTGAGAGGGAGTTCTCATTGGAGGAGAAGGTACCTGTATTTGCATCTGTCCTTGTTGTTCTTGTGTGTTTGTTTGTAGGGGCCGGCAGGGGCTGGGAAGGACGCCGTGCCCTGAGTAGGGGGCGGGGCTTGGCTGATCAAGGGGCCCATAAAAGCGGCCGCCCAGCCAGGCAGCGGTACAGCTGCGAGCAGCGGCAGCAAAAACAGGGCGGCTAACAGGGGAGTTTGAGAGGGAGTTCTCATTGGAGGAGAAGGTACCTGTATTTGCATCTGTCCTTGTTGTTCTTGTGTGTTTGTTTGTAGGGGCCGGCAGGGGCTGGGAAGGACGCCGAGCCCTGAGTAGGGGGCGGGGCTTGGCTGATCAACGGGCCCATAAAAGTGGCCGCCCAGCCAGGCAGCGGTACAGCTGCGAGCAGCGGCAGCAAAAACAGGGCGGCTAACAGGGGAGTTTGAGAGGGAGTTCTCATTGGAGGAGAAGGTACCTGTATTTGCATCTGTCCTTGTTGTTCTTGTGTGTTTGTTTGTAGGGGCCGGCAGGGGCTGGGTGCTGGGAAGGACGCTGAGCCCTGAGTAGGGGGCGGGGCTTGGCTGATCAAGGGGCCCATAAAAGCGGCCGCCCAGCCAGGCAGCGGTACAGCTGCGAGCAGCGGCAGCAAACAGGGCGGCTAACAGGGGAGTTTGAGAGGGAGTTCTCATTGGAGGAGAAGGTACCTGTATTTGCATCTGTCCTTGTTGTTGTTGTGTGTTTGTTGGTAGGGGCCGTCAGGGGCTGGGAAGGACACCGAGCCCTGAGTAAGGGGCGGGGCTTGGCTGATCAAGGGGCCCATAAAAGCGGCCGCCCAGCCAGGCAGCCGTACAGCTGCGAGCAGCGGCAGCAAAAACAGGGCGGCTAACAGGGGAATTTGAGAGGGAGTTCTCATTGGAGGAGAAGGTACCTGTATTTGCATCTGTCCTTGTTATTCTTGGGTGTTTGTTTGTAGGGGCCGGCAGGGGCTAGAAAGGACGCCGAGCCCTGAGTAGGGGGCGGGGCTTGGCTGATCAAGGGGCCCATAAAAGCGGCCGCCCAGCCAGGCAGCGATAGAGCTGCGAGCAGCGGCCGCAAACAGGGCGGCTAACAGGGGAGTTTGAGAGGGAGTTCTCATTGGAGGAGAAGGTACCTGTATTTGCATCTGTCCTTGTTGTTCTTGTGTGTTTGTTTGTAGGGGCCGGCAGGGGCTGGGAAGGACGCCGAGCCCTGAGTAGGGGGCGGGGCTTGGCTGATCTAGGGGCCCATAAAAGCGGCCGCCCAGCCAGGCAGCGGTACAGCTGCGAGCAGCGGCAGCAAAAACAGGGCGGCTAACAGGGGAGTTTGAGAGGGAGTTCTCATTGGAGGAGAAGGTACCTGTATTTGCATCTGTCCTTGTTGTTCTTGTGTGTTTGTTTGTAGGGGCTGGGTGGGTGCTGGGAAGGACGCCGAGCCCTGAGTAGGGGGCGGGGCTTGGCTGATCAAGGGGCCCATAAAAGCGGCCGCCCAGCCAGGCAGCGGTACAGCGGCAGCAAACAGGGCGGCTAACAGGGGAGTTTGAGAGTGAGTTCTCATTGGAGGAGAAGGTACCTGTATTTGCATCTGTCCTTGTTGTTCTTGTGTGTTTGTTTGTAGGGGCCGGCAGGGGCTGGGAAGGACGCCGTGCCCTGAGTAGGGGGCGGGGCTTGGCTGATCAAGGGGCCCATAAAAGCGGCCGCCCAGCCAGGCAGCGGTACAGCTGCGAGCAGCGGCAGCAAAAACAGGGCGGCTAACAGGGGAGTTTGAGAGGGAGTTCTCATTGGAGGAGAAGGTACCTGTATTTGCATCTGTCCTTGTTGTTCTTGTGTGTTTGTTTGTAGGGGCCGGCAGGGGCTGGGAAGGACGCCGAGCCCTGAGTAGGGGGCGGGGCTTGGCTGATCAACGGGCCCATAAAAGTGGCCGCCCAGCCAGGCAGCGGTACAGCTGCGAGCAGCGGCAGCAAAAACAGGGCGGCTAACAGGGGAGTTTGAGAGGGAGTTCTCATTGGAGGAGAAGGTACCTGTATTTGCATCTGTCCTTGTTGTTCTTGTGTGTTTGTTTGTAGGGGCCGGCAGGGGCTGGGTGCTGGGAAGGACGCTGAGCCCTGAGTAGGGGGCGGGGCTTGGCTGATCAATTGGCCCATAAAAGCGGCCGCCCAGCCAGGCAGCGGTACAGCTGCGAGCAGCGGCAGCAAACAGGGCGGCTAACAGGGGAGTTTGAGAGGGAGTTCTCATTGGAGGAGAAGGTACCTGTATTTGCATCTGTCCTTGTTGTTCTTGTGTGTTTGTTTGTAGGGGCCGGCAGAGGCTGGGTGCTGGGAAGGACGCCGAGCCCTGAGTAGGGGGCGGGGCTTGGCTGATCAAGGGGCCCATAAAAGGGGCCGCCCAGCCAGGCAGCGGTACAGCTGCGAGCAGCGGCAGCAAACAGGGCGGCTAACAGGGGAGTTTGAGAGGGAGTTCTCATTGGAGGAGAAGGTACCTGTATTTGCATCTGTCCTTGTTGTTCTTGTGTGTTTGTTTGTAGGGGCCGGCAGGGGCTGGGTGCTGGGAAGGACGCCGAGCCCTGAGTAGGCGGCGGGGCTTGGCTGATCAAGGGGCCCATAAAAGCGGCCGCCCAGCCAGGCAGCGGTACAGCTGCGAGCAGTGGCAGCAAAAACAGGGCGGCTAACAGGCGAGTTTGAGAGGGAGTTCTCATTGGAGGAGAAGGTACCTGTATTTGCATCTGTCCTTGTTGTTCTTGTGTGTTTGTTTGTAGGGGCTGGCGGGGCTGCGAAGGACGCCGAGCCCTGAGTAGGGGGCGGGGCTTGGCTGATCAAGGGGCCCATAAAAGCGGCCGCCCAGCCAGGCAGCGGTACAGCTGCGAGCAGCGGAAGCAAACAGAGGGGCTAACAGGGGAGTTTGAGAGGGAGTTCTCATTGGAGGAGAAGGTACCTGTATTTGCATCTGTCCTTGTTGTTCTTGTGTGTTTGTTTGTAGGGGCCGGCAGGGGCTGGGTGCTGGGAAGGACGCCGAGCCCTGAGTAGGGGGCGGGGCTTGGCTGATCAAGGGGCCCATAAAAGCGGCCGCCCAGCCAGTCAGCGGTACAGCTGCGAGCAGCGGCAGCAAACAGGGCGGCTAACAGGGGAGTTTGAGAGGGAGTTCTCATTGGAGGAGAAGGTACCTGTATTTGCATCTGTCCTTGTTGTTCTTGTGTGTTTGTTTGTAGGGGCCGGCAGGGGCTGGGAAGGACGCCGAGCCCTGAGTAGGGGGCGGGGCTTGGCTGATCAAGGGGCCCATAAAAGCGGCTGCCCAGCCAGGCAGCGGTACAGCTGCGAGCAGCGGCAGCAAACAGGGCGGCTAACAGGGGAGTTTGAGAGGGAGTTCTCATTGGAGGAGAAGGTACCTGTATTTGCATCTGTCCTTGTTGTTCTTGTGTGTTTGTTTGTAGGGTCCGGCAGGGGCTGGAAAGGACGCCGAGCCCTGAGTAGGGGGCGGGGCTTGGCTGATCAAGGGGCCCATAAAAGCGGCCGCCCAGCCAGGCAGCGGTACAGCTGCGAGCAGCGGCAGCAAACAGGGCGGCTAACAGGGGAGTTTGAGAGGGAGTTCTCATTGGAGGAGAAGGTACCTGTATTTGCATCTGTCCTTGTTGTTGTTGTGTGTTTGTTGGTAGGGGCCGTCAGGGGCTGGGAAGGACACCGAGCCCTGAGTAAGGGGCGGGGCTTGGCTGATCAAGGGGCCCATAAAAGCGGCCGCCCAGCCAGGCAGCCGTACAGCTGCGAGCAGCGGCAGCAAAAACAGGGCGGCTAACAGGGGAATTTGAGAGGGAGTTCTCATTGGAGGAGAAGGTACCTGTATTTGCATCTGTCCTTGTTATTCTTGGGTGTTTGTTTGTAGGGGCCGGCAGGGGCTAGAAAGGACGCCGAGCCCTGAGTAGGGGGCGGGGCTTGGCTGATCAAGGGGCCCATAAAAGCGGCCGCCCAGCCAGGCAGCGATAGAGCTGCGAGCAGCGGCCGCAAACAGGGCGGCTAACAGGGGAGTTTGAGAGGGAGTTCTCATTGGAGGAGAAGGTACCTGTATTTGCATCTGTCCTTGTTGTTCTTGTGTGTTTGTTTGTAGGGGCCGGCAGGGGCTGGGAAGGACGCCGAGCCCTGAGTAGGGGGCGGGGCTTGGCTGATCTAGGGGCCCATAAAAGCGGCCGCCCAGCCAGGCAGCGGTACAGCTGCGAGCAGCGGCAGCAAAAACAGGGCGGCTAACAGGGGAGTTTGAGAGGGAGTTCTCATTGGAGGAGAAGGTACCTGTATTTGCATCTGTCCTTGTTGTTCTTGTGTGTTTGTTTGTAGGGGCTGGGTGGGTGCTGGGAAGGACGCCGAGCCCTGAGTAGGGGGCGGGGCTTGGCTGATCAAGGGGCCCATAAAAGCGGCCGCCCAGCCAGGCAGCGGTACAGCGGCAGCAAACAGGGCGGCTAACAGGGGAGTTTGAGAGTGAGTTCTCATTGGAGGAGAAGGTACCTGTATTTGCATCTGTCCTTGTTGTTCTTGTGTGTTTGTTTGTAGGGGCCGGCAGGGGCTGGGAAGGACGCCGTGCCCTGAGTAGGGGGCGGGGCTTGGCTGATCAAGGGGCCCATAAAAGCGGCCGCCCAGCCAGGCAGCGGTACAGCTGCGAGCAGCGGCAGCAAAAACAGGGCGGCTAACAGGGGAGTTTGAGAGGGAGTTCTCATTGGAGGAGAAGGTACCTGTATTTGCATCTGTCCTTGTTGTTCTTGTGTGTTTGTTTGTAGGGGCCGGCAGGGGCTGGGAAGGACGCCGAGCCCTGAGTAGGGGGCGGGGCTTGGCTGATCAACGGGCCCATAAAAGTGGCCGCCCAGCCAGGCAGCGGTACAGCTGCGAGCAGCGGCAGCAAAAACAGGGCGGCTAACAGGGGAGTTTGAGAGGGAGTTCTCATTGGAGGAGAAGGTACCTGTATTTGCATCTGTCCTTGTTGTTCTTGTGTGTTTGTTTGTAGGGGCCGGCAGGGGCTGGGTGCTGGGAAGGACGCTGAGCCCTGAGTAGGGGGCGGGGCTTGGCTGATCAATTGGCCCATAAAAGCGGCCGCCCAGCCAGGCAGCGGTACAGCTGCGAGCAGCGGCAGCAAACAGGGCGGCTAACAGGGGAGTTTGAGAGGGAGTTCTCATTGGAGGAGAAGGTACCTGTATTTGCATCTGTCCTTGTTGTTGTTGTGTGTTTGTTGGTAGGGGCCGACAGGGGCTGGGAAGGACACCGAGCCCTGAGTAACGGGCGGGGCTTGGCTGATCAAGGGGCCCATAAAAGCGGCCGCCCAGCCAGGCAGCCGTACAGCTGCGAGCAGCGGCAGCAAACAGGGCGGCTAACAGGGGAGTTTGAGAGGGAGTTCTCATTGGAGGAGAAGGTACCTGTATTTGCATCTGTCCTTGTTGTTCTTGTGTGTTTGTTTGTAGGGGCCGGCAGAGGCTGGGTGCTGGGAAGGACGCCGAGCCCTGAGTAGGGGGCGGGGCTTGGCTGATCAAGGGGCCCATAAAAGCGGCCGCCCAGCCAGGCAGCGGTACAGCTGCGAGCAGCGGCAGCAAACAGGGCGGCTAACAGGGGAGTTTGAGAGGGAGTTCTCATTGGAGGAGAAGGTACCTGTATTTGCATCTGTCCTTGTTGTTCTTGTGTGTTTGTTTGTAGGGGCCGGCAGGGGCTGGGTGCTGGGAAGGACGCCGAGCCCTGAGTAGGCGGCGGGGCTTGGCTGATCAAGGGGCCCATAAAAGCGGCCGCCCAGCCAGGCAGCGGTACAGCTGCGAGCAGTGGCAGCAAAAACAGGGCGGCTAACAGGCGAGTTTGAGAGGGAGTTCTCATTGGAGGAGAAGGTACCTGTATTTGCATCTGTCCTTGTTGTTCTTGTGTGTTTGTTTGTAGGGGCTGGCGGGGCTGCGAAGGACGCCGAGCCCTGAGTAGGGGGCGGGGCTTGGCTGATCAAGGGGCCCATAAAAGCGGCCGCCCAGCCAGGCAGCGGTACAGCTGCGAGCAGCGGAAGCAAACAGAGGGGCTAACAGGGGAGTTTGAGAGGGAGTTCTCATTGGAGGAGAAGGTACCTGTATTTGCATCTGTCCTTGTTGTTCTTGTGTGTTTGTTTGTAGGGGCCGGCAGGGGCTGGGTGCTGGGAAGGACGCCGAGCCCTGAGTAGGGGGCGGGGCTTGGCTGATCAAGGGGCCCATAAAAGCGGCCGCCCAGCCAGTCAGCGGTACAGCTGCGAGCAGCGGCAGCAAACAGGGCGGCTAACAGGGGAGTTTGAGAGGGAGTTCTCATTGGAGGAGAAGGTACCTGTATTTGCATCTGTCCTTGTTGTTCTTGTGTGTTTGTTTGTAGGGGCCGGCAGGGGCTGGGAAGGACGCCGAGCCCTGAGTAGGGGGCGGGGCTTGGCTGATCAAGGGGCCCATAAAAGCGGCCGCCCAGCCAGTCAGCGGTACAGCTGCGAGCAGCGGCAGCAAACAGGGCGGCTAACAGGGGAGTTTGAGAGGGAGTTCTCATTGGAGGAGAAGGTACCTGTATTTGCATCTGTCCTTGTTGTTCTTGTGTGTTTGTTTGTAGGGGCCGGCAGGGGCTGGGAAGGACGCCGAGCCCTGAGTAGGGGGCGGGGCTTGGCTGATCAAGGGGCCCATAAAAGCGGCTGCCCAGCCAGGCAGCGGTACAGCTGCGAGCAGCGGCAGCAAACAGGGCGGCTAACAGGGGAGTTTGAGAGGGAGTTCTCATTGGAGGAGAAGGTACCTGTATTTGCATCTGTCCTTGTTGTTCTTGTGTGTTTGTTTGTAGGGGCCGGCAGGGGCTGGAAAGGACGCCGAGCCCTGAGTAGGGGGCGGGGCTTGGCTTGGCTGATCAAGGGGCCCATAAAAGCGGCCGCCCAGCCAGGAAGCGGTAGTGCTGCGAGCAGCGGCAGCAAACAGGGCGGCTAACAGGGGAGTTTGAGAGGGAGTTCTCATTGGAGGAGAAAGTACCTGTATTTGCATCTGTCCTTGTTGTTCTTCTGTGTTTGTTTTTAGGGGCCGGCAGGGGCTGGGTGCTGGGAAGGACGCCGAGTCCTGAGTAGGGGGCGGGGCTTGGCTGATCAAGGGGCCCATAAAAGCGGCCGCCCAGCCAGGCAGCGGTACAGCTGCGAGCAGCGGAAGCAAACAGGGCGGCTAACAGGGGAGTTTGAGCGGGAGTTCTCTTTGGAGGAGAAGGTACCTGTATTTGCATCTGTCCTTGTTGTTCTTGTGTGTTTGTTTGTAGGGGCCGGCAGGGGCTGGGTGCTGGGAAGGAGGCCGAGCCCTGAGTAGGGGGTGGGGCTTGGCTGATCAAGGGGCCCATAAAAGCGGCTGCCCAGCCAGGCAGCGGTACAGCTGCGAGCAGCGGCAGCAAACAGGGCGGCTAACAGGGGAGTTTGAGAGGGAGTTCTCATTGGAGGAGAAGGTACCTGTATTTGCATCTGTCCTTGTTGTTCTTGTGTGTTTGTTTGTAGGGGCCGGCAGGGGCTGCAAAGGACGCCGAGCCCTGAGTAGGGGGCGGGGCTTGGCTGATCAAGGGGCCCATAAAAGCGGCCGCCCAGCCAGGCAGCGGTACAGCTGCGAGCAGCGGAAGCAAACAGGGCGGCTAACAGGGGAGTTTGAGAGGGAGTTCTCTTTGGAGGAGAAGGTACCTGTATTTGCATCTGTCCTTGTTGTTCTTGTGTGTTTGTTTGTAGGGGCCGGCAGGGGCTGGGTGCTGGGAAGGAGGCCGAGCCCTGAGTAGGGGGTGGGGCTTGGCTGATCAAGGGGCCCATAAAAGCGGCCGCCCAGCCAGGCAGCGGTACAGCTGCGAGCAGCGGCTAACACGGGAGTTTGAGAGGGAGTTCTCATTGGAGGAGAAGGTACCTGTATTTGCATCTGTCCTTGTTGTTCTTGTGTGTTTGTTTGTAGGGGCCGGCAGGGGCTGGAAAGGACCCCGAGCCCTGAGTAGGGGGCGGGGCTTGGCTGATCAAGGGGCCCATAAAAGCGGCCGCCCAGCCAGTCAGCGGTACAGCTGCGAGCAGCGGCAGCAAACAGGGCGGCTAACAGGGGAGTTTGAGAGGGAGTTCTCATTGGAGGAGAAGGTACCTGTATTTACATCTGTCCTTGTTGTTCTTGTGTGTTTGTTGGTTCGGGCCGGCAGGGGCTGGGTGCTGTGAAGGACTGCGAGCCCTGAGTAGGGGGCGGGGCTTGGCTGATCAAGGGGCCCATAAAAGCGGCCGCCCAGCCAGGCAGCGGTACAGCTGCGAGCAGCGGCAGCAAACAGGGCGGCTAACAGGGGAGTTTGAGAGGGAGTTCTCATTGGAGGAGAAGGTACCTGTATTTGCATCTGTCCTTGTTGTTCTTGTGTGTTTGTTTGTAGGGGCCGGCTGGGTGCTGGGAAGAACGCCGAGCCCTGAGTAGGGGGCGGGGCTTGGCTGATCAAGGGGCCAATAAAAGCGGCCGCCCAGCCAGGCAGCGGTACAGCGGCAGCAAACAGGGCGGCTAACAGGGGAGTTTGAGAGTGAGTTCTCATTGGAGGAGAAGGTACCTGTATTTGCATCTGTCCTTGTTGTTCCTGTGTGTTTGTTTGTAGGGGCCGGCAGGGGCTGGGAAGGACGCCGTGCCCTGAGTAGGGGGCGGGGCTTTGCTGATCAAGGGGCCCATAAAAGCGGCCGCCCAGCCAGGCAGCGGTACAGCTGCGAGCAGCGGCAGCAAAAACAGGGTGGCTAACAGGGGAGTTTGAGAGGGAGTTCTCATTGGAGGAGAAGGTACCTGTATTTGCATCTGTCCTTGTTGTTCTTGTGTGTTTGTTTGTAGGGGCCGGCAGGGGCTGGGAAGGAGGCCGAGCCCTGAGTAGGGGGCGGGGCTTGGCTGATCAACGGGCCCATAAAAGTGGCCGCCCAGCCAGGCAGCGGTACAGCTGCGAGCAGCGGCAGCAAAAACAGGGCGGCTAACAGGGGAGTTTGAGAGGGAGTTCTCATTGGAGGAGAAGGTACCTGTATTTGCATCTGTCCTTGTTGTTCTTGTGTGTTTGTTTGTAGGGGCCGGAAGGGGCTGGGTGCTGGGATGGACGCCGAGCCCTGAGTAGGGGGCGGGGCTTGGCTGATCAAGGGGCCCATAAAAGCGGCCGCCCAGCCAGGCAGCGGTACAGCTGCGAGCAGCGGCAGCAAACAGGGCGGCTAACAGGGGAG
>NW_027053962.1:12500-18882 GCF_011386835.1 Chrysemys picta bellii
ACCCGGCCGCCAAGCAGGCCGCCCTGGGCTGACCCTCCCCGGCCGCAGCGAGGGACTGCCTCCCGGCCGACAGGATCGGGCCCCTGGAAGTCTGGGGGTGGGGGGGGGGGAAATCGCCCCACGCCCCCGAGGAGGGCTGCCCGGGCGGGCCTGGCCCCGGAGCTCGGAAAAAAAAAAAGGATCGGGCCCACTAGAGACATGGACCAGGCCGCCCTGGGCTCACCTTCCCCGGCCGCAGCGAGGGACTGCCTCCCGGTCGACTGGATCGGGCCCCTGGAAGTCTGGAAAAAGAAGAATGGAACCTGACGCCTCCGAGGAGGGGGCGCCCAGGGAAGGAGGGAGATCCGGGTTGACCTGCTGACCGGACGGGAAAGAGGCCACCGGGCGTCCCCCCCCTTAAAACCTAGGGGTTGACCTGGTGGCCGGAAAGCGAACCGGCCAGCAGGTGAACCCTTTCGATTCCACGGGTTGACCTGGTGCCCGGGAAGCGAACCGGCCAGCAGGTGAACCCGTTCGATTCCACGGGTTGACCTGGTGCCCGGGAAGCGAACCGGCCAGCAGGTGAACCCGTTCGATTCCACGGGTTGACCTGGTGCCCGGGAAGCGAACCGGCCAGCAGGTGAACCCGTTCGATTCCACGGGTTGACCTGGTGCCCGGGAGGGGACTCTGAAAATTTTTCAGCCCTTTCGACTCGGGGTTGACCTGGTGGCCGAGAGGGGACTCGCACGGCAGGCAAGCCGCCCTGGGCTCACCCTCCCCGGCCGCAGCGAGGGACTGCCACCCGGCCGACTGGATCGGGCCCCTGGAAGTCTGGAAAAAAGAATGGAACCTGACGCCTCCGAGGAGGGGGCGCCCAGGGAAGGAGGGAGATCCGGGTTGACCTGCTGACCGGACGGGAAAGAGGCCACCGGGCGTCCCCCCCCTTAAAACCTAGGGGTTGACCTGGTGGCCGGAAAGCGAACCGGCCAGCAGGTGAACCCGTTCGATTCCACGGGTTGACCTGGTGCCCGGGAAGCGAACCGGCCAGCAGGTGAACCCGTTCGATTCCACGGGTTGACCTGGTGCCCGGGAAGCGAACCGGCCAGCAGGTGAACCCGTTCGATTCCACGGGTTGACCTGGTGCCCGGGAGGGGACTCTGAAAATTTTTCAGCCCTTTCGACTCGGGGTTGACCTGGTGGCCGAGAGGGGACTCGCACGGCAGGCAAGCCGCCCTGGGCTCACCCTCCCCGGCCGCAGCGAGGGACTGCCTCCCGGTCGACTGGATCGGGCCCCTGGAAGTCTGGAAAAAAGAATGGAACCTGACGCCTCCGAGGAGGGGGCGCCCAGGGAAGGAGGGAGATCCGGGTTGACCTGCTGACCGGACGGGAAAGAGGCCACCGGGCGTCCCCCCCCCCTTAAAACCTAGGGGTTGACCTGGTGGCCGGAAAGCGAACCGGCCAGCAGGTGAACCCGTTCGATTCCACGGGTTGACCTGGTGCCCGGGAAGCGAACCGGCCAGCAGGTGAACCCGTTCGATTCCACGGGTTGACCTGGTGCCCGGGAAGCGAACCGGCCAGCAGGTGAACCCGTTCGATTCCACGGGTTGACCTGGTGCCCGGGAAGCGAACCGGCCAGCAGGTGAACCCGTTCGATTCCACGGGTTGACCTGGTGCCCGGGAGGGGACTCTGAAAATTTTTCAGCCCTTTCGACTCGGGGTTGACCTGGTGGCCGAGAGGGGACTCGCACGGCAGGCAAGCCGCCCTGGGCTCACCCTCCCCGGCCGCAGCGAGGGACTGCCACCCGGCCGACTGGATCGGGCCCCTGGAAGTCTGGAAAAAAGAATGGAACCTGACGCCTCCGAGGAGGGGGCACCCAGGGAAGGAGGGAGATCCGGGTTGACCTGCTGACCGGACGGGAAAGAGGCCACCGGGCGTCCCCCCCCCCTTAAAACCTAGGGGTTGACCTGGTGGCCGGAAAGCGAACCGGCCAGCCGGTGAACCCGTCCGATTCCACGGGTTGACCTGGTGGCCGGGAAGCGAACCGGCCAGCAGGTGAACCCGTTCGATTCCACGGGTTGACCTGGTGCCCGGGAGGGGACTCTGAAAATTTTTCAGCCCTTTCGACTCGGGGTTGACCTGGTGGCCGAGAGGGGACTCGCACGGCAGGCAAGCCGCCCTGGGCTCACCCTCCCCGGCCGCAGCGAGGGACTGCCACCCGGCCGACTGGATCGGGCCCCTGGAAGTCTGGAAAAAAGAATGGAACCTGACGCCTCCGAGGAGGGGGCGCCCAGGGAAGGAGGGAGATCCGGGTTGACCTGGTGACCGGACGGGAAAGAGGCCACCGGGCGTCCCCCCCTTAAAACCTAGGGGTTGACCTGGTGGCCGGAAAGCGAACCGGCCAGCCGGTGAACCCGTCCGATTCCACGGGTTGACCTGGTGGCCGGGAAGCGAACCGGCCAGCAGGTGAACCCGTTCGATTCCACGGGTTGACCTGGTGCCCGGGAGGGGACTCTGAAAATTTTTCAGCCCTTTCGACTCGCGGTTGACCTGGTGGCCGAGAGGGGACTCGCACGGCAGGCAAGCCGCCCTGGGCTGACCCTCCCCGGCCGCAGCGAGGGACTGCCTCCCGGCCGACAGGATCGGGCCCCTGGAAGTCTGGGGGGGGGGGGGAATCGCCCCACGCCTCCGAGGAGGGCTGCCCGGGCGGGCCTGGCCCCGGAGCTCGAAAAAAAAAAAAAGGATCGGGCCCACTAGAGACATGGACCAGGCCGCCCTGGGCTCACCCTCCCCGGCCGCAGCGAGGGACTGCCTCCCGGCCGACTGGATCGGGCCCCTGGAAGTCTGGGGGGGGGGGGGGAAATGGAACCTGACGCCTCCGAGGAGGGGACGCCCAGGGAAGGAGGGAGATCCGGGTTGACCTGGTGACCGGACGGGAAAGAGGCCACCGGGCGTGCCCCCGTTAAAACCCCTAGGGGTTGACCTGGTGGCCGGAAAGCAAACCGGCCACTGGGTAGGCCGGTCGGCAACCTAGGGGTTGACCTGGTGGCCGGGAAGCGAACCGGCCAGCAGGTGAACCCGTCCGATTCCACGGGTTGACCTGGTGCCCGGGAGGGGACTCTGAAAATTTTTCAGCCCTTTCGACTCGGGGTTGACCTGGTGGCCGAGAGGGGCCTCGCACGGCAGGCAAGCCGCCCTGGGCTCACCCTCCCCGGCCGCAGCGAGGGACTGCCCCTCCCCACCCCCCGGCTGACAGGATCGGGCGCACTGGAAGTCCGGGACAGTATTTTCCCCGACGCCGGGGAGGGCGGGCGGAGGGGCTCTGGCGGCCAGCCCGGGCCCCGGAGCTCGAAAAGGAAAAAAGGACCGGGCCCGCGAGAGACGGGGGCCCTGCCGCAGGGGGGGGGGCAGTCCGACCGGGGCTCACCGTGCGGCAGGCCCGGGCGTCGGCAGGGGAAAGCGGGCGAGGAGGCGCGGGGCCGGGTGCCTACGGCCATACCGGACCGAACGCCCCCGATCCCGTCCGATCTCGGAAGGTAAACCGTCCCGGGCCTGGCTAGTACTTGGATGGGTGACCGCCTGGGAATCCCAGGTGCCGTAGGCAGCTTTTCCCGGTCCGAGTCAGCTCTCTCTCCTTTTCTGGGGGGGAAGGAGAGGGGGGGACGGGCCGGAAAGCCCCTCGTCGCTCCTGCCGAGTCGGAGGTCGCGGCCGCAGGTCACGGGTCTGGGCGCCTGGGGTCCGGCTCCCCACCCACCCGGCTTCCTCCGCGGAGGACCCCCCCCGGGGCCACCGAAGCCGCTGGGGGAGACGCCGGGCATGGGGCGGACTGGCCCGGACCCTCCCGGCCGCCGGCCCGCAGGTCCGCCCCGAATCCCCCCCCGCGGCCACCCAGGCCAGGCCTGGCCAGGCGGGACGGACGGCGGGTGTCCAGCGCCCAGCGGCTTCCTCCAGCGGGGACCCACGGACCCCAAAGCCGCAGGGGGAGGCCCCGGGCCTGGGACGGACTCGCTCGGACCCCCTGCGCCCGGCCGCCGGCCCGCGGGACCGCCCCGAATCCCCCCGCGGCCACCCAGGCCAGGCCTGGCCAGGCGGGACGGACGGCGGGTGTCCAGCGCCCAGCGGCTTCCTCCAGCGGGGACCCACGGACCCCAAAGCCGCAGGGGGAGACCCCAGGCCCGGGACCGACTCGCTCGGACCCCCCGCCTCCCCTGCGCCCGGCCCCCGGCCCGCGGGACCGCCCCGAATCCCCCCGCGGCCATCCAGGCCAGGCCTGGCCTGGCGGGCCGGTGTGCAGCTCCCCCGGGCTTCCTCCCCCGACGACCCGCGCCCCCCTGAGCCGCAGGCGGAGACCCCGGCCCCGGGGCGGACCGGCCCGGGCTCGCCCGAGCCCCCTGCGCCCGGCCCGCAGGACCGCCCCCCCGAATCCCCCGGGAGAGGCCCGGCCTGCACGCCACTGACGACCCGCGGCCCCCAAAGTCGCAGGAGGCGCCCCCCCCCCCCCGGTTAGCCCCGTCTCGCTCCGCGCCCCCCGCCCCTCGCTGCCGGGACCGGGCGCCGCCCCAGAGTCAGCCGCAGCCGGCCGGCCTGAGAGCTGCCCTCCTGTGGACGACGGTGAGTTTACCTTGATACTAACCGGCCGTCAGCCAGGTCAACCCCATTGCTAGACTGGGGTGGACCTGGTGGCCGAGTGGGGACTTGGAACATTTGACAGCTGCTTCCCGGGGCTTGACCGGTTGTCCTGAACGCCCCCCACCCCCACCCCCAGCCCCCGGCTCCTGCTCCCCTCTCCCCAGCCTCGGTGCTCCGCTCCCTGCCTCGGAGGCTGCCTCTCTGCGGCGCCTGCATCGCCTCCGAGGACGCGCACCCTCCGGAGGCTGGACGTAAACCCACCACTGCCGCCGACCCGGCTCTCCGAGGGACGACTGTGAGGCCCCCCACCCCACCCCACCCCCGGACCGCCCTGGGGACGACTGCTAAGCCTCCCCCACCGGACCGCCCGGGGGAAGACTGCGACGCCTCCCGCCAGGCCCCCACCCAGCCTGGGGGAAGACTGCTAAGCCTCCCCCCCACACACACACACACACACTGTCGGGGGATGACGATTAAGCCTCTCCCGGACTGCCCGGGGGAAGACTATTAAGCCTCCCCTGGAACCACTATTAAGCCTGCCCCCGGAGTCCTCGGGGGATGACTGCTAAGCCTCCCCCACCGGACCACCCGGGGCAAGACTGCTAAGCCTCCCTCCCACACACACACACACTGTCAGGGGAGGACTATTAAGCTTTCCCGCTGGAGCGCCCGGGGCGGACGACTGTTAAGCCTGCCCCCGGAGTCCTCGGGGGAGGACTATTAAGCTTTCCCCCCTGGAGCGCCCGGGGGGGGGGGGGGGGGGGGACGACTATTAAGCCTGGCCCCCGGAGTCCTCGGGGGACGACTATTAAGCCTCCCCCGGACCTGCTCCCTCTCGACTATTAAGCCCCCCCTCTGCGGTCCTCAGCACCACTGCCGCGCTGCCCTGGGAGTGGGGTGACATCCGGTCCGGAAAGCAAACCGGCCACCAGGTCAACCCGTCGAATCCAATGGGTTGACCTGGTGGCCGGAAAGCAAACCGGTCGCCAGGTCAACCCGTCGAATCCAATGGGTTGACCTGGTGGCCGGAAAGCAAACCGGCCGCCAGGTCAACCCAGTAGATTCAGCGGGTTGACCTGGTGGCCGAACGGGGACTTTGAAAATTTGACAGCCGCTTCCCGGGGGTTGACCTGTTGTCCCGGTGGGGACTTTGAACATTTGACAGCCGCCTCCCAGGGCTTGACCTGTTGTCCCGGTGGGGACTTTGAACATTTGACAGCCGCCTCCCAGGGCTTGACCTGTTGTCCCGGGGGGGACTTTGAACATTTTACAGCCGCTTCCCGGGGCTTGACCTGGTGGCCGAGTGGGGACTTTGAACATTTGACAGCCGCTTCCCGGGGGTTGACCTGTTGTCCTGAACGCCCCCCACCTCCCCCCCCCCGGCTCCTGCTCCCCACTCCCCAGCCTCGGTGCTCCGCTCCCTGCCTCGGAGGCTGCCTCTCTGCGGCGGCTGCATCGCGTCCGAGGACGCTCACCCTCCGGAGGCTGGATGTAAAGCCTGACACCCGCCACCGCCGCCGACACGGCTCTCGGAGGGACGACTCTGAGGCCTCCCCCCACCCCCGGACCGCCCTGGGGACGACTGCTAAGCCTCCCCCCCGCCCACACCCACACCCACACTGTCGGGGGATGACTCTTAAGCCTCTCCCGGACTGCCTGGGGAACGACTATTAAGCCTGCCCCCCCCGGAGCACTCGGGGGACGACTATTAAGCCTCCCGCGGACTGCCCGGGGGATGACTATTAAGCCTCCCCTGGAAGGACTATTAAGCCTC
>NW_027053963.1:0-18834 GCF_011386835.1 Chrysemys picta bellii
TAGATTCTTTTGCAGTAGTTGCACTGCCAAGGACTAAAACGTTAAGCGCCTAGGGCAAACTAATCATGAAAAACCCTTTGTTAATATTCCTGTTCTGTTCAAAATAAATGTTTACATGTTTAAAACACTTACCGACTGATCCTGCCCCTGATTCAGGGTCCGGGTTAACACCTGGGGAGGGTTGGTAGGGAATCTCCATGAGGGTGATGAAGAGATCCTGGCTGTCGGGGAAATCAGCATTGTAAGCGCTGTCAACTGCTTCGTCCTCCTCATCTCCTTCCTCATCTTCCCCGTCCACTAACATCTCCAAGGAAGCGGCCGTCGATAATATCCCATCCTCAGAGTCCACGGTCAGTGGTGGGGTAGTGGTTGCGGCCGCACCTAAGAATGGAATGCAGTGCCTCGTAGAAACGGCATGTCTGGGGCTGGGATCCGGAGCGTCCGTTTGACTCTTTGGTCTTCTGGTACCCTTGTCTCAGCTCCTTGATTTTCACGTGGCACTGCGTTGAATCCCGGCTGTATCCTCTCTCCATCATGGCTTTGGAGATCTTCTCGTAGATATTCGCATTCCATTTTTTCGATCGCTGCTCCGAAAGCACGGACTCATCGCCCCACACAGCGATCAGATCCAAGACTTCCCGATCAGTCCATGCTGGGGCCCTCTTTCTATTCAGCAATTGCATGGTCACCTCTGCTGGAGAGCTCTGCGTCGTTGCCAGTGCTGCTGAGCTCGCCACAATGTCCAAACAGGAAATGAGATTCAAACTGGCCAGACAGGAACAGGAATTCAAATTTTCCCGGGGCTTTTTCTGTGTGGCTGGTCAGAGCATCCGAGCTCGGACTGCTGTCCAGAGTGTCAACAGAGTGGTGCACTGTGGGATAGCTCCCGGAGCTATTACCATCGAATTCCATCCACACCTACCCTAATTCGACATGGCCATGTCGAATTTAGCGCTACTCCCCTCGTCGGGGAGGAGTACAGAAATCGAATTAAAGAGACCTCTATGTCGAACTAAATAGCTTTGTTGTGTGGACGGGTGCAGGGTTAATTTGATTTAACACTGCTAAATTCAACATAACCTCCTAGTGTAGACCAGGCCTCAGGCATGCAGGAGTGAAATCAGGAAGGCCAAATCACACTTGGGGTTGCAGCTAGCAAGAGATGTTAAGAGTAACAAGAAGGGTTTCTTCAGGTACGTTAGCAACAAGAAGAAAGTCAAGGAAAGTGTGGGCCCCTTACTGAATGAGGGAGGCAACCTAGTGACAGAGGATGGGGAAAAAGCTAATGTACTCAGTGCTTTTTTTGCCTCTGTCTTCATGAAGAAGGTCAGCTCCCAGACTACTGCACTGTACAGCACAGCATGGGGAGGAGGTGACCAGCCCTCTGTGGAGAAAGAAGTGGTTCGGGACTATTTAGAAAAGCTGGATGAGCACACGTCCATGGGGCCAGATGCGCTGCATCCGAGGGTGCTAAAGGACAGGGTTGGCTCTAGGTTTTTTGCCGCCCCAAGCAGCGAAGTGTGGGGGGGGAAGATAAAGCCGCGATCGGCGGCACTTCGAAAGCAGCTCTGCTGCGCCTCTTTGTTCTTCGGCAGCAAATCAGCGGTGGGTCCTTCACTTTGAAAGGGACCCGCCCCCGAATTGCCGCCAAAGACCCAGACGTGCCGCCCCTTTCCGTTGGCCGCCCCAAGCACCTGCTTCCTGCACTGGTGCCTGGAGCCAGCCCTGCTAAAGGAGTTGGCGGAGGTGATTGCAGAGCCATTGGCCATTATCTTTGAAAACTCATGGTGATCGGGGTAGGTCCCAGATGACTGGAAAAAGGCTAATGTAGTGCCCATCTTTGAAAAAGGGAAGAAGGAGGATCTGGGGAACTACAGGCCAGTCAGCCTCACCTCAGTCCCTGGAAAAATCATGGAGCAGGTCCTCAAGGAATCAATTCTGAAGCACTTAGAGGAGAGGAAAGTGATGAGGAACAATCAGCATGGATTCACCAAGGGCAAGTCATGTCTGACTAACCTAATTGCCTTCTATGACGAGATAACTGGCTCTGTGGATGAGGGGAAAGCAGTGGATGTGTTATTCCTTGACTTGAGTAAAGCTTTTGATACGGTCTCCCACAGTATTCTTGCCGGCAAGTTAAAGAAGGATGGGCTGGATGAATGGACTATAAGTTGGATAGAAAGCTAGCTAGATCATCAGGCACAACGGGTAGTGATCAATGGCTCCATGTCTAGTTGGCAGCCGGTATGAAGTGGAGTGCCCCAAGGGTCGGTCCTGGGGCCGGTTTTGTTCAATATCTTCATTAATGATTTGGAGGATAGCGTGGACTGCATCCTCAGCAAGTTTGTAGATGATACTAAACTGGGAGGAGTGGTAGATATGCTGGAGGGTAGGGATAGGACACAGAGGGACCTAGACAAATTAGAGGATTGGGCCAAAAGAAATCTGATGAGGTTCAACAAGGACAAGTGCAGAGTCCTGCACTTAGGACGGAAGAATCCCATGCACTGCTACAGACTAGGGACCGAATGGCTAGGCAGCAGTTCTGCAGAAAAGAACCTAGGGGTTACAGTGGACGAGAAGCTGGATATGAGTCAACAGTGTGCCCTTGTTGCCAAGAAGGCTAACAGCATTTTGGGCTGTATAAGTAGGGGCATTGCCAGCAGATCGAGGGACAAGATCGTTCCCTTCTATTTGACATTGGTGAGGCCTCATCTGGAGTACTGTGTCCAGTTTTGGGCCCCACACTACAAGAAAGATGTGAAAAAATGGGAAAGAGTCCAGCAGAGGGCAACAAAAATGAGCACATGACTTATGAGGAGAGGCTGAGGGAACTGGGATTGTTTAGTCTGCAGAAGAGAAGAATGAGGGGGGATTTGATAGCTGCTTTCAATTACCTGAAAGGGGGTTTCAAAGAGGGTGGATCTAGACTGTTCTCAGTGGTAGCAGATGACAGAACAAGGAGTAATGGTCTCAAGTTGCAGTGGGGGAGGTTTAGGTTGGATATTAGGAAAAACTTTTTCACTAGGAGGGTGGTGAAGCACGGGAATGGGTTACCTAGGGAGGTGGTGGAATCTCCTTCCTTAGAGGTTTTTAAGGTCAGGCTAGACAAAGCCCTGGCTGGGATGATTTAGTTAGGGATTGGTCCTGCTTTGAGCAGGGGTTGGACTAGATGACCTCCTGAGGTCCCTTCCAACCCTGATAGTCTATGATTTTATGACTGGCAAGATTGGGCAGCAGCCTGGATGTGGGGTGGGGCGAGGGGGAGAGGTAGAGTTGTAGCTGACCCCAAGGTTGAGACCGTGGGGTTGATGGAGAGGAGGGTGGCTGTGGGGAGGGTGTGGGGCAGCTGGGCAATGCAGCTCTCCCAAGGGCTAGTATGAGTTGGGGGCAGAGAGGCAGCCATAGCCTGGAAGGTTTTTGTATTCGGTTTAATGGAATATATTGGCCTAGAGATTGAAAGGTGTTAACATGACTCCTGCCACTGTACAGCACTAAAGAGTGAAACAAGGCTTGGGATTTTGGAACACACAGACATTGGTCTGCTCAGTCCCACAGCAAACACCCCCTTACATCCCAGGTGGTGTTTGGGATTTGGCTGGAGCCAGTGGAGGTGGCCGTGTCATCTGAGTCCCTCTCTCTCAGGCCTGGTCTGGACAGGACATTTCTCAGCATCAGGATCAGGATCATGAAGGCCCAACAGCGTTACGGTGGATCCTGAGGTCCCGAGGAGATGGTGGATGTGGCAGCCATGCAGTGAAGTTCACTTCTTCCTGTCCACCCATCTCCCAGCTAGTCAGAGCGCTTCATTCTCCCCAAAGGTCTTTTTTCTAATGGACCCCAAAGGGAGCGATGGGTGGAATAGTCCTTCCCCTTATTATTTTGTCTACCAATTAGTCCTCATTTCCGACACACCAGTTTTGGTCCCTTGATTTCCAGCCCCACAGTTCTCTTGTTGACCAAGCATGATCTTAACAGTGTCCTTGAGTTACTAGTTGGCCTTTCTGTTTGGGCTCATTCAGTCTGTTTCCCTTTCCTCAGCGTTCCCTGTTATGAGTTATTGGAACATTTGATCAACTTTTTATCCACTTACCCAAAGTTAAGCTTACAATCGGGGTAGGCGTATGAGGCCCAAATTATTACAACAGGCTCCACTAACGTGGTGTCTTGTCTTGCTCTCTCATCCCCTTGAGCCATTTTTTTATCCCTTCTTCTTTTTTATCCCTATGATTTTTATTCCTCCTTCATCTTCTCCCTCTCTCTGTCTCATTCTTTTCTATTCTCTTCCTCTGCACCTCCTCCAACCCCTTTCCCTGGGGCCTGTGGGCTCTTCCCCTCCCCCTCTTTCTTTCCTTTTGTCCCTTTTTGGCTCTTCCTCCCCCAACCCACTTGCTCCCCATTCCCCATAGGTGTCTTTCCCTAGTGCCTGTCTCTGCTCCCTGCCGCCTCTCACTGCTTTTTCCTACCCATATAGGTACACACCTATGTACTTTCTCTCTCTCTATCCACACACTCACACAGAGTGACTGAGGAAGAGTCTAATTTAGAATGAATCAAAGCTCTTGACTCTCTTAAGGAAAAGCTGCCAAACTATAGGATGGTTCCTGGCTCCGGCTTTCTGATCATCTCAGTGTTCCTTTGTAACAAGAGTATCTTGTCCCCCTAACCCCAGGCAGTATTGTCAGGGGCATCTGCTCTTCCAATGTACCACTGAGGAGCCGTTTAGTGACCATGAGAGATGCAAAGGCAGTCTAGAATTGTTCAGTGGACGCATATTTTCACTGGGCATTCCAGGGACTCAGTCAAAGGGGTGGGAAGCAATATGGCTGCTGCTAGGTCTCTGATCCGTGTGTGACGAAAGTTCCTCTCTCTCTATGGTCTCTCCAACAAGCATTACCAAGCGTTCGTCATTCAAAGTGCTTTAGCAAGGTGGGTGAGGAGTATTATCTCCATTTTACAGACGGGAAAACTGAGGAATGGAGAGGGGGAGGTCAATGTTCTCAAAAACAGCTACTGATTTTTGGGTGCCTTCATTTCTTGTGCCCAACTGGGGACACCTGGGAGCTGATTTTCAGTGGGGCTGTGGAGCCAGTGTTCCCATTGTCTTCAACTGCATTTGGGGATAGAGCTGGTCTGGAGGTAAAAGGCCTCTGCATGGAGAACCCTGGCCTTCTGCAGTGCTCTGGGGATGTGCAGGGCCTGAGGGTGGGCCTTGTGGCTTTGTTCCCTCTTCGCCCCCTACCAGGATGATGTGGAGGTATCTCAGCTAGGGTCTCCTCATGGAGATTTCCTCCCCCAGAGCCTTCTACCATGGCTTTGACCATGGGGGTGGGATGACTTAGCCACAGAATCCCAAGGAACTGCATCCTGAAAACAATTCGGGTCAGATCAAAACCCTCATTGGACATAGGATCACGGTGCAGTATGAGTGAATGGAGAGAACAAGCAACGGCGGTGTGGAACTTTCTGTACTCTGCTACTTTCTGGAAGCCAAATTCTGCAACATGGGGAATTCACAGGGCCCAAATTCTTCTCTTACAGAGATGTATCTTTAAATGACTGCCCTTGTCTGATTTCTAGCCCCATAATAGCCCAAGCTTATTAAACTCTTAGGGAACAACGTGAATGCCCATTGAGCACATTTGCAGAAGTGGAGATAGAGTGTGTATATTTTAATGCATTATTGAGTTCAAGCTTCTCTGGCTGCTCACACTTCTGGGAATGATTTCAGCAACTGTTCTGATCATCAAACAAGTTGTCACAACGAAGGCCCCGATGTTACAAGCTGATCATTGTGGGTGGCTCACTGCACCTAGGATGAAGCTCACCAAAGCCTCTGCGGGCGTCCACCTACACGGAGCTGCTAGCAGGGTTTGAGCCTGAGAGTGTGTGAAATGGAGTCCCCTTTCTACCTAGGATTCATTTACAATGCAGCTGATGTAACAGTGACAACATAGTGGTGTGAGTGAAAATATTTGAAGGTGTAAAATTGCAATGCAATGGGGTCAAACTCAGTCGAAGTCCCAGTGCTATCACTAATTAAATGGATTAATCATCTCTCTTGCATGCAGTGATGACTATAAAGTAGCACATTAAAGGGAGATGTTTGTAAATGCTGAGATGAAAAAGCCGTATTCTTTCAAAGGTCCCAGTTTTACAATGAGATGAGTGTGGGTGGACCCCTGCGGCTGTACGGAGCTCAAACAAGTTTGGGGGCCAAAGCCGCTGATCCTCTAACTGATCCACATGGAAGGACTTTTGTGCATGTGCAGAGCCCCAGTGAAGTCAATTAGACTATTCACATGAGCAAACTCATTCAGAAGTGACACAATCCCACAAATGGGTCCACTTCGGTGGATCCCTGCATGCATGTGGCAGACCCTCCTTCGCTTCCATGGAGCTCCTTGTAGGTGTAAGGACTCGAGTGCACCGGGCAGCTTGTGGAATCCAGACCAGTGTTTGCAGGGACAGGCCTGATTTAAAACAAGATGCAACCAGTGAGTGTGACAAACACTAGGAGGAAAGGGCCTGTGAAATGAGAGTGACAGGAACAAGTTCAGCCTGGTCCATGGGCTAGGTGTGTGTGGTTGGTTTGTGGGTGTTTTTTATAACATACATTACCCTGCATGGTTCTGTTTGAGAGTGGTGTGTCTGTGTTTCTCATCTGTATGTGTGTATGTGTTTTATAACATACATTACCCTACGTGGTTCCGTTTGGGAGTGTGTGTGTGTGTCTGTTTTTTCTCATATCTCTGTCTGTTTGTAGTCTGTCTTAGGTACTCCTGTGGCGCCATTACTGTAGGAGCTGAGCACCTCCCAATCTTTAAGGTCTTTATCCTCACACCACCACTGGGAGGCAGGGCAGGGCTGTAACCCCCACTGCAGGGGTGGGGAACTGAGGCACAGAGAAGGTAGGACTTCAGTGGGATTTAGGTGCCTAAACCCATGAGGATCTGGGCCCAAATGACTGGCCCACCTGGCACTGGGAGCCTGCGGCACAGCAGGGCCTGGTTCCCACGGCAATCCCGGGGCTGACCCAATGACTGTTCAACGCCGGGCCCTTCCCCAGAGCAGTGCGAGGGACCCCGCCGGGGTGCGCGCCCCGCTCTCTCCCCGCAGCGGCCGCATGGGGGCAGCAGGGGGCAATCTGAGCCAGGAATCTGGACTTGCCCGTTGCTAGGCGACAGGGCGGGGCGGGACCCAGGCCCCGTCCCCGGGGCGTTCACTCACCACCGTACCCGCACATGCGCAGTAGCCCACAGGTACAGGCTTCCCCTGTTGCCGGACTCCGGAGCTGTGGCTCGGCCCGTGTCCGAGCTGCTCCGCGGGGCCATGGCCGGGTCCCAGGTGCTGGAGCGGGCCGAGAAGTTGCTTTCCAAGCCCCGCTTCCCCGACTGCAGCCTCCGGGGCAGGTGGGAGCCGGACCGATCCGCCGCGAGTTCCGCCCCCTCCGGCCGGGAAACAGTGGCCCGCGGGCGTCCCCGGGCCGGGTCTGCGCTCCCGCTCCGGCCCCCTTGCCCCTCCCCGACTCAGCGCCCTCACTTCCAGTGCCCCTCCCACCCCGGTGCCTTGAGCGGCCTGGCCCGGCGTGCCAGGACCGAGGTGGGAGCGGGACTGGATCGGGACGCTGGGGGCGCGCGAGCAAGCGGCAGAGCGAGCCCCGCTGGCCGGCGGGGACGCGAGCTGCTCCCGGCCCCTGGTTCCTTCTGGCCCGGCTGTGGGTCTGCCTGAGAGTCGCAGTGACTCCAGCCGTGCCCCGGGGAGGGGGACGATCGGGTGGGGTGTTCCCACCTGCTACAGCCCGGGTGTCGCTGCTCTGAAATCTTGGAGCAGGCGGCAGGAGGGGGGGGGGGAGAAGGGACACTTGCAAAATCTTTTTTGGGCGTTTAAAGGCTTTAAAAATCAAAGGCTCTGCTGCTCTTTCTTTCCCCTTTGCTGTTTCACTCTGCACTTAGGCTGGTCAGTTTCAATGTTGCTGCTTCATTCTCTCCAGTTCTGATCAGCCTTTTGGGTTTCTCACAGTGTAGGACGGCGGTTCTTCTTTTCACCCTGTGGAGCAGCTCATAACAGAGATCCAAACCCATCTGTCTTACTAGCACCACAATCTTCCTATTATTTAGCTCTCAAATATTTAAACAAAAAGACTTTTTTCATAGACCCTACCATGACTGCATCTGGTCCTGGCAGCTGTCACGTAAATCTTTGCTCCTCAACTGGCTCTGCTCAGAAGGTCCCCAGTGTCAAGGCTGAGTGTCATTGAAGTTAATGGGGCTTCTGCGCAGGGCTGGCTCCAGGGTTTTGGCCGCCCCAAGCAGCCCCCCCCCCCCCAAAAAAAGCTGCGATCGCGATCTGTGGCGGCAATTCGGCGGGAGGTCCTTCGCTCCCAGGCGGAGTGAGGGACCGTCTGCCGAATTGCCACCGAATACCTGGAGGTGCCGCCCCTCTCCAGAGCGGCCGCCCCAAGCACCTGCTTGAGAAGCTGGTGCCTGGAGCCGGCCCTGCTTCTGCGTAAACGCACAGCCCGTCCACTTAAAATAAATTGCAGGATTGGGGCCTGAATCTATGCATGCACAGGAAGCTAGATGTGAGAACAACAGGATTGCCACATGTGCCTGTCCCCCTCCAATCCTGCCATGGGGCTCAAAGGAGTCAGGCTGCGTTGGGTGGGAGAAAGTGGGAACCAACCAGCCTCAGAGCGATACAGAAACCCCTCGCTTAACATTGTAGTTATGTTCCTGAAAAATGCGACTTTAAGCAAAATGATGTTAAGCAAATCCAATTTCCGCATAAGAATTAATGTAAATGGGGAGGTGAGGTTCCAGGGAAATTTTTTTCACCAGACAAAAAACTATAGACTGTATTATGTAGCTATACACACAGTAAATGTTTTAAACCAACAATTTAATACTGTTCACAGCTATGATGATTGTGAAGCTTGGTTGAGGTGGTGAAGTTAGAGGGTGGAAGAGGGAGGGATATTTCCCAGGGAATGCCTTGCTGCTAAATGATGAACTAGCACTCGACTGAGCCTTCAAGGGTTAACACGTTGTTAATGTAGCCTCTCACACAAGGCAGCAGGAACACGAGGGAGGGGAGACAGCATAGCAGACAGAGACAGACACACACCTTGTGTGTGGGAGAGAGAGAAAGATGCACACTGCCCCTTTAAGTAAGCTGACCCACTCTTAAGTGCATTGTCTTTTTAAGGATCAGGAAGTTGAGACAGCAGCTCCTGCCTCAAGCTCTCTCTGTCTCCCTGCTCTATATGGAGAAGGGGTAAGCGGGGAGCAGGGGGGAGGGGGACACCCTGATATTAGCCCCCCTTCCTTCCCTGCACAGCAAGCAGGCGTCTCTGGGAGCAGCTCCAAGGCAGAGGGCAGGAGCAGCACATGGCAGTGGTGGGAAGGTCAGCTGAACTGCCAGGAATTGATACCCTGCTGGGTGGCTGCAGCACAGGGAACTTAGAGGAGCGGGGAGCTAATAGGGGGGTTGCCAGTCCACCCTGGTTCCAAGCCCCCACAAGCTAGCTGCAACGGGCTGCTCTTCCTGCAAGCAGTGGGCAAAGCAGGCGGCTGCCAAAGGACGTTAGAAGGGAGCATTGCACATCTTTAAATGAGCATGTTCCATAATTGATCAGCAAGGTAACAATGAAACAACGTTTACGGGGATGACTTTAAGTGAGGAGTTACTGTATCTATATTTGAATATAAAGTCCCTACATAAAGCCATAGGCACCATAACAATTAATTATGCTTACAATAATGAAGCGGGTTCCATGCTTACCGTGGTATGGAGTCTGCAGTGTTCACCCAGGAAAAAGGCACGAAATGGTTGTCTGCCGTCCGTTGCTTTCATGCAGGGAGGGAGGGAGGGGTGAGGCTGTACCCAGAACCACCTGCGACAATGTTTTTTGTCCCATCAGGCACTGGGATCTCAACCCAGAATTCCAATGGGCAGGGGAGACTACGGGAACTATGGGATAGCTATGGGATAGCTACCCACAGTGCAACGCTCCAGAAATTGACGCTAGCCCCGGAACATGGACGCACACCGCTGAATTAATGTGCTTAGTGTGGTCGCATACATTCGACTTTATACAATCTGTTTCCCAAATTCGAATTATATAAATTCAGATTAATCCCGTAGTGTAGACATACCCTTATAGTTAGAAAGCTTTCCTAATATCTAATCTAAATCTCCCTTGCTGCAGATTTAGACTATTACTACTTGTCCTGCCTTTGGTGGACATGGTTATGCTTCTACCTAAGGACTGTTCAACCTCTGTGAATACAAGAATCAAAATCCAAGTAACTGCTTCTGATCACCAACTCCTTCCCCTCCAACCCATTGACTTTATTGTGGTCGGTAGCTTTGGCACAGCTTTCTTTCTCTTCTCTTTAGGTCATTCCAAATGAAACTGTTCAATGGCAGGTGCATAATTGATGCTTCCTTTTATTAGTACATAGAGGCTGAAATATATTTCTGTTAAAAATCTGAAGAATGACATTCACAGAGTGTTAAATGATTGACACTCCAAATGGAACTCAGCACAGCAATTATTTGCCTATGCTAAGATTTATCGCTTTCTTTTGTAGTAATGCTGTCAATTGTGTACCTCCCACCCATGGAAAATCTTACTTCCTGAAGGAAGCATTTTAGTAGCCTGTAACTTCTTGTGAAAAGATGCAATACTGTATAGGAAGCAGATGAAATATAGGTAGATTAGAATAACCAGATGTGGAAATATTAAACCATTTCTCAAGTGCCTCCTGTTTTACGTGCACAGCGTTACAGAAGTATTAAGTTCTTGTTTTGGTTCACTTAAATGTTAGGGTAAGTGGACACTTAAAACACTGCAGCTGTGCTGATGCAGTGCTTAAGTGAAGAAACTCCTATGCCAACGGGAGAGCTTCTCCCATCTGCTTAGTTAATCCACCTCCCCAAGACGTGATAGCTGTGTCAATGGGAGAAGCTCTCCCGTTGACATGACGCTGTCTACACAGGGGATTAGGTTGATGTAACTGCATTGCTCAGTGTGGATTTTTCACACCCCTGAGCAACATAGTTACACCAATATACGTCTGTAGTGTAGACCCGACCTTTATTTCCAGAAAGTAATATTGTACTATGGCTAACACATCTTCCCTTTCATCTGGATGTTGTCTTGGAGACCACCCTGGCAACAATCAGAGTCTTAGAGGCAATCCAAAGAAACTCCCCGCTTGTCTGCTGAGGAGCAAGCCAAATTCCAGCTGGACAACACTCTGGGTGGCACGTCGGAGGTGATCCACCGCAAGGCGCTGCAGAGGATATATGCTGACAAAGCGGCCGACATCATAGACGGGCTGAGGAAAAATTCATTTTTGCCGTTCCTATTGTGCTGAAATGGTACTTCCCAGGTTTCGGCATTATTACTTGTGTTTGAGTAAAACTCATCGTATGCTAGGCACTATCCAAACGTATAATACACACAGAGGCTCCAGTTGAGGAAAGCATACAGTCTGAGAAATGCAGATGCTTTTTATGTTCTAATAAGTGGTTGTGTTTCATAGTACCCAGCTACTATTGTGTCTAGTAAAGCCAAAACATCACTGGCCCTGCTGGCAGGATAAGGATTTTTTATTTTTCCTACCCAAGATAGGGCAGTCTTGAGTTCAAAAATCAAGCTGGGGTGGGGTTCTGTATTGTCAGTTTTGGACACAACTGAGTTTGATCCCATTATAAATCCCATCTGTGAAAGTGAAAAAGACTTTGAAGTGTAGAGTCTGTATTGGATTCAGGTTCCAACTCAAAAATTACTGTGTTCTACTGCCAGCCTCCTGATCAGAAAAAGGAAGTGAGTGCACAATATTGAGGGGGGGGCAGAGACCACTCTCTTGAATAATAGTTATAACGGGCAATTTCAACTCCCCACATATAAAATGTCAACCTCTGGAGAAGGTGAGGAGAAGGAGTTTTTCAATATTTTAAATGATTGCTTCTTGTAATAGCTAGTCTGTAGCTACACAAAAGGAGAAGTTATTGATTTACCCTGAATAACACTTAGGTTATTGTTATTTTGTGGTCCGGGAAGTAAGTACCTGCCTGCAGCCGTCTAAACAGCCCAGAGTTCCTGAAAACACGAGCGTCATGAACCTTGCCCGGCCATCTGAAGTGAGCATATAGGCATGCAATGATGATAGTTATATAGTAAGTAAAAGATAAAGGGGTGAGGAACAGATAACAGAAACACAAAAGATCTGTAGGTCTAGACTTATAAACATTACTTAGAAAGACAAGATTGGTGAGATAATATCTTTTACTGTTGGTGAGAGAAACAGAATTTGGTCCAGGAAAAGATATTACCTCACCTGCTTTGTCTCGCTAGTATCCTGGGACCAAGACAGCTACATCAGCACTGCATACAAGAATATCTTAAGCAATTAGTGTAAGTAGAAAGCCTTCTAGCCTGAACAGGAGCAGTTGCTCAATGAGTTGGCATAAGGAAGTAAACTATAGACTCATAGACTCATAGACTTTAAGGTCAGAAGGGACTATTATGATCGTCTAGTCTGACCTCCTGCACAACGCAGGCCAAAGAATCCCACTCACCCACTCCTGTAATAAACCCTTAACCTATGTCTGAGTTATTGAAGTCCTCAAATCATGGTTTAAAGACTCCAAGGTGCAGAGTATCCTGCAAGTGACCCATGCCCCACACTACAGAGGAAGGTGAAAAACTCCCAGGGACTCTGCCAATCTGTCCTGGAGGAAACTTCCTTCCTGACCCCAAATATGGCGATCAGTTAAACCCTGAGCATGTGGGCAAGACTCACCAGCTAGACACCCAGGAAAGAATTCTCTGTAGTAACTCAGATCCCACACCAACTAACATCCCATCACAGGCCATTCGGCATCTTTACCGCTAATACTCAAAGATCAATTAAATGCCAAAATTAGGCTATCCCATCACACCATCCCCTCCATAAACTTATCAAGCTTAGTATTGAAGCCAGATATGTCTTTTGCCCCCACTACTCCCCTCGGAGGGCTGTTCCGGAACTTGACTCCTCTGATGGTTAGAAACCTTTGTCTAATTTCAAGTCTAAATTTCCTGATGGACAGTTTATATCCATTCGTTCTTGCATCCACATTGATACTAAGCTTAAATAATTCCTCTCCCTCCCTAGGATTTATCCCTCTGATATATTTATAGCGAGCAATCATGTCTCCCTTCAGCCTTCTTTTGGTTAGGCTAAACAAGCCAAGCTCTTTGAGTCTCCTTTCATAAGACAGGTTTAAGTCACAAAACATCACAAGGCTCTGTTTATTGTTTTGTCATAATGACGAGTGTTGCAAACAGCGGATAGGTAACCAGAAGGGAATGGGAAGCCATGCTCAATGTATGTGTGTGTGTGTGTGTGGGTTGCTATCCCCTGCTGGAAGGAATGAGCCATGCTCAGTGTGTGTGTGCACATGCCCCTGCTGCCTCTTCCTCTTGTGAACAGCTCCAAGGACTCGTTGATGACAACTGTTGGTCAAGAAAGCGCTGGGGCACTGTGGTAAGCAGCCTGACGGGAGCAGGTCCACTGCTGAGCCTCTCACCCAACTCCTTGCAGCACAGGGCCACGTGGTGCCTGGCTCAGGCTCAGGGGGTCAGCATGGACCAAGAGACAATAGTGCCCCTCTGAAGTGAGACCACACCCAGCTCTTTGCATCATGTCATCCCTTGGATCTACGCTGGAGCACTGGGGTTAGTACTGACCCACAGAGGAGAATGTCCCTTAATGAGTCCTCCATCCTCTTCTTTGCAGCACAGTGACCCCTATTGCTGAACTGGGACATTAGGATCAATCAACCTGAGAAAATCCTACAGAGTCCATCCCTGCATCTCAGCGGCCCCTAGTGCCATGCTGGGGCACTGCTAGCAGCACTGACTAAGGGGGAAGAGTGCCTCAAATTGAGCATCCCACCCCACTCCTAGTAGCACAGCCCCCACTACGGCCATACTGGAGTAATGGGGTCAGCACTGTCTAAGAAATGAGAGTGTTCCCAGCTGAGCCCATCACCCCATTCTCTGCAGCACACTACCCCCTAGCACTGCTCAGCTTCCACATAGAGTTTTTTTTAATGCTCCTGGGAACTAGTCCTGATTCTGGTCACACTGCAAACTTACTGGAGTAAAAGGGAATAGTCCTGCTGACTTTGTTGGGCTTTGGATTTGTCCTCTAGGAGGGAAATGGGCCCTATGGTTGGGGCAGTGGAGTCTAAGACTGAGGACTCCTGGGTTCTGTTCCCAGCTCCGGGAGGGGAGTGGGGTCTAATATTTAGAGCAGTTGGGACTGGGAGTCTGAGCTCCTGGGTTCTAATCGTGGCTCTGAGACCGGAGTGGGGCTCACAATCTGAGCCTTGGGTGTTGTTCCTGGCTCTTTGTGTTGTTTTTGAACAAGTAATTCTTCCTCATCATGTCTCTAGACAAAAAGTGTCGCACGCTTTACCACAATTAGTAAATCCCATTATGATTTTCATCTAGAAAACACACATAATGATGATAATGATGATGATGATGATGATACAACTGCCTATGAAATGATTGCCCTCGTGAATTTTGTTTTGTTGCAGGTTGAGGCAGAATTGTTCTTCCTCTGAGGAATATTACAAGAAATTTTCTTCAGGGAGTAGGTCCCAGAAGACAGTGAATGAAATAAAAACACCTCTGTTTCCTTCAACACACTTAGCGTCTGCAGCTGGGAGAGGGAACTACTCTTTTTAAACAAGGTAGGCTATGGATGAATAACTTAAGCCCCCAACCATTCTCCAACTGAAGTCCATGGACATTGTGCCCCAGTCTGCAATGGGAACAAGATCATGTCATGGGTTTCTTCATTTGAATTTTCCATACATTGGCAGAGAATAGTAGTGTGTGTCTGAGCACATGGATTTTGTCTGTGTTCATATCTATCTATCTATCTATCTATCTATCTATCTATCTATCTATCTATCTATCTATCTATCTATCTATCTATCTATCATGGCAAATTGCCGGCACTACTATGATGGGTCTCGTGCTTTCTCTTCTTGGCGCCGTTTCTTGCCCCTGAACCAGGATATTAACTGCCCCACTACTGTCCTAGAGGAGGGGAGTGGAGAGGGAGGGATCCCAGCCCGCCCTCTACTCCGGCTCACAGCCCATGGGCTCTAGGGATAGTGTTAAACCACTTGAACTAGCAGTTCCTTCTCCTGGGCTACTTCCCTCCCCTGCCCTTCAGCTTGTGTGTGTGTGGGGGGGGGGCTTCCTGCCCTCACTCTGCACAAGCCAGGTCTTGGTCTTCTTAGCCCACCGCAGCACTTCTCCAAACTTTCCTCTGCTTCCCTTAAAACTGCTCTCTGCTCCAACACCAATCCACTCTGTTTCTACTCCTTCAAACTGTTCTCTGCTCCAACATCAATCCTCTCTGCTCTAACACCAATCCTCTCTGCTCCAACTCCTTTCCCTGTCTGATTGAAGCAGGGTTTTTTTTATCAGGTGACTAACTTCAGATGCTCTAACTGGCTTCAGGTGCTCTAATTGGCTTCAGGTGCTCTAATTAATCTATAGCAAACTTTCTTCCCTGTACAGGGAATAAGTCTACCTTCTAACCCTCTCCTACTGCCCTCTGGCCATGCTATATCACATATCCCCTTCCCCTGCTCAACACCATGGGATTGGGCTACTTGGGACGAGAGGCAGTGCTGTCGCGATAGGCCATCAGCATTGCCGTGTTGGCTTCTGGCCCTGTGCTGTACCCGGAAATGGAAGGGCTGCAGGGATAGGAACCACCTAGTCACTCTTGCGTTCCTCTCCTTGTTTCTGTGCATCCACTGGAGTGGGGCATGGTCTGTCAGGAGGGTAAACCGCCGCCCCAGTAGGTAGTAGTGGAGAGTCTCCATAGCCCATTTTACCGCCAGACATTCCTTTTCAACGACGGCGTACTTTTGTTCCCTGGGAGGAGTTTCCGGCTGAGGTACAAGATTGGGTGTTCCTCCTCCCCTACCATCTGCGAAAGGATGGCTCCTAGCCCTACCTCCAAGGCATCTGTTGGTAGGATGAATTCCTTCTCGAAGTCTGGGGCTATGAGTACTGGATGGCAGCAGAGGGCTGTCCTTAAATCTGCAAATGCTTCTTCTGCTATATCAGTCCACTTTACTATCTCGGGGCCCTGAGCCTTTATCAGATCCGTCAATGGCCCTGCTCTTGTGGCGAAATGAGGGATGAATCTGCGATAGTATCCTACTATCCCTAGAAATGCTCTGACCTGCTTTTTGCGGACTGGTCGAGGCCAACCTTGTATTGCCAACACTTTGTTCCATTGGGGTTTCACCAAACCTCTCCCTACTACATACCCGAGGTATCTGGCCTCAGCTAGTCGTATCAGACACTTGAGAGGGTTGACAGTGAGGCCGGCCTTCCGCAGGGCATTTAGCACTGCTTCTACTTTTCCTAGGTGCATTTCCCAGTCAGGGCTATGGATGACTATGTTGTCTAGATAGGCGGTGGCATACTTGGCATGGGTTCACAGCAATTTATCCATAAGTCGCTGGAATGTTGCAGGGGCCCCATGGAGTCCGAAAGGGAGGACAGTGTATTGGAACAGGCCATTGGGTGTAGAGAAGGCAGTCTTTTCCTTGGCATTCTCGGCCAGGGGAATTTGCCAATATCCTTTGGTTAGATCCAGAGTGGTTAGGTATCGGGCCTTGCCTAACTGATCAACTAATTCGTCAATGTGTGGTATCGGATAGGCATTGAATTTGGATACTTCATTCAACTTCCGGAAGTCGTTGCAAAACCTCAGGGTGCTGTCAGGCTTGGGGACTAGGACGATAGGGCTGGACCACTGACTGTGGGATTCTTCAATAACCCTGAGTTCCAGCATCTTCTTCACTTCCATCCTAATTTCTTCCCGTTTAGCTTCCGGTATTCGGTACGGTCTTATCGTCACCCTTGCTGGTGACAATATGATGTTGGACCAGTGTCGTACGGCCCAGCTGTGTACAGAACACGTCCTGGTTCCATTGGATCATATCAATGACCTCTGTTTGTTGTTCTGGGGTTAATTCAGGAGATATCTTCACCTGCCCTGTGGGTCATCTGTCTGGGGTGGAGCTCCCCGAATGACCAGGCACGTCTCTTGGTCACGCCAGGGGTTTAGTAAGTTGATGTGGTAGATTTGCTCTGGCTTTTGGCGGCCTGGTTGTCTGACCTTATAGTCCACCTCCCCAATGGCTTCCACTATCTCATATGGTCCATGCCAGCTGGCTAGGAATTTGCTTTCTGCTGTCAGCACTAGCACCATCACCCGTTCCCCCGGCTGAAATCTCTGTACTTTTGCCCAATGGTTGTAATATGTCCGCTGGGCCTCTTGTGCTTTTTCCAAATGTTCTCATACTATAGTTGTTACTCGAGTTATTCGCTCTCTCATCTGTGTCACGTGCTCAATGACATTCTTTCCTGGGTTGGGTTGCTCTTCCCAATCTTCCTTGGCGATATCTAATATTCTGCCTGGGTGGCGTCCGTATAGTAGTTCGAAGGGAGAGAAACCAGTGGACGCCTGGGGGACTTCCCGTATAGCAAACATTAGATACGGTAGAAGGGTATCCCAGTTTTTTCCATTCTGTGCTACCACCTTCCGGATCATGTTTTTAAGGGTACGGTTAAACTGCTCGACCAGTCCATCTGTTTGTGGATGTGTCATAACTATAAAGGGAAGGGTAACAGCCCTCCTGTGTACAATACTATAAAATCCCACCTGGCCAGAGACTTCAAAATCCTTTTACCTGTAAAGGGTTAAGAAGCTCAGGTAACCTGGCTGACACCTGACCCAAAGGACCAATAAGGGGACAAAATGCTTTCAAATCTTGGTGGGGGAAAGGCCTTTGTTTGTGCTCTTTGTTTTGAGGGTTGTTCGCTCTTGGGACTGAGAGGGACCAGACATCAATCCAGGCTCTCCAAATCTTTCTGAACAAGTCTCACATATTTCAATCTTGTAAGTAAACAGCCAGGCATTTAGAGAACATGATTCTTATTTGTTTTAAATTGTTCTGTGTAGTGCACTCCGCATAGAGCGCCACAACAGTGTGCTTTGGTTGTTGGATTTAATTTTCTCTACTTCATTCCCTTTGAATGTATGGAATTGTGTGTGTGTGTGTGTGTGTGTGTTCAATTTTGAGGAGAATGGTTCTGTGGTTATGGCAGAGTATCAGGTATCAGGAATGTTGACTCTCTGTGTAAACCCAGTCTCTCACCCTTATCGTTCCCCCGATCATTCCCAGTTTCCCCCTTAGTAGCTCACTATTATTTGATGTGTTGCTTTGAGAGCCACATATTGAAGGTGCAAAGGGTATGCAAAATATGATATTTGTTATTGCTCACTTTTATTTCAACTCTGTCATTTCACTTTCATGCCCGTTATTAGGAAGTTCCTTGTCAACAAGTAACCTTGAAGTAAAACATCTGTGGAAAACGTCTCTTCTAACATTGTAGGATCTTCATTCTTGTAAAAATCTTTATTGCAAGGTCATAAGACAAAGATCTCAACCGGTGTAAATCTATAGATCTTTTTATACCCATGGAGCTGTTAAGATTTACACCAGCAAAGGTACTGACCCTAGGTCTTACTTTTGTATGTTGAGAGAAACCAATGTATTTTGGATGTTGTGATGAGAAAGACAGGAATGATTTAAGTTGTTTTCTAATATCTAGGGAAGAATAGCATTTTTTAGTACACAGATGGCCCAAATCCCCCATTGTTTTCACCATTTATCGAGCTTCTCATTCTTCAAAGGGCTTCAAACATATTGAGCTCAGCAGCATCAGTT
>NW_027053964.1:10000-15000 GCF_011386835.1 Chrysemys picta bellii
AACCCTAACCCTAACCCTAACCCTAACCCTAACCCTAACCCTAACCCTAACCCTAACCCTAACCCTAACCCTAACCCTAACCCTAACCCTAACCCTAACCCTAACCCTAACCCTAACCCTAACCCTAACCCTAACCCTAACCCTAACCCTAACCCTAACCCTAACCCTAACCCTAACCCTAACCCTAACCCTAACCCTAACCCTAACCCTAACCCTAACCCTAACCCTAACCCTAACCCTAACCCTAACCCTAACCCTAACCCTAACCCTAACCCTAACCCTAACCCTAACCCTAACCCTAACCCTAACCCTAACCCTAACCCTAACCCTAACCCTAACCCTAACCCTAACCCTAACCCTAACCCTAACCCTAACCCTAACCCTAACCCTAACCCTAACCCTAACCCTAACCCTAACCCTAACCCTAACCCTAACCCTAACCCTAACCCTAACCCTAACCCTAACCCTAACCCTAACCCTAACCCTAACCCTAACCCTAACCCTAACCCTAACCCTAACCCTAACCCTAACCCTAACCCTAACCCTAACCCTAACCCTAACCCTAACCCTAACCCTAACCCTAACCCTAACCCTAACCCTAACCCTAACCCTAACCCTAACCCTAACCCTAACCCTAACCCTAACCCTAACCCTAACCCTAACCCTAACCCTAACCCTAACCCTAACCCTAACCCTAACCCTAACCCTAACCCTAACCCTAACCCTAACCCTAACCCTAACCCTAACCCTAACCCTAACCCTAACCCTAACCCTAACCCTAACCCTAACCCTAACCCTAACCCTAACCCTAACCCTAACCCTAACCCTAACCCTAACCCTAACCCTAACCCTAACCCTAACCCTAACCCTAACCCTAACCCTAACCCTAACCCTAACCCTAACCCTAACCCTAACCCTAACCCTAACCCTAACCCTAACCCTAACCCTAACCCTAACCCTAACCCTAACCCTAACCCTAACCCTAACCCTAACCCTAACCCTAACCCTAACCCTAACCCTAACCCTAACCCTAACCCTAACCCTAACCCTAACCCTAACCCTAACCCTAACCCTAACCCTAACCCTAACCCTAACCCTAACCCTAACCCTAACCCTAACCCTAACCCTAACCCTAACCCTAACCCTAACCCTAACCCTAACCCTAACCCTAACCCTAACCCTAACCCTAACCCTAACCCTAACCCTAACCCTAACCCTAACCCTAACCCTAACCCTAACCCTAACCCTAACCCTAACCCTAACCCTAACCCTAACCCTAACCCTAACCCTAACCCTAACCCTAACCCTAACCCTAACCCTAACCCTAACCCTAACCCTAACCCTAACCCTAACCCTAACCCTAACCCTAACCCTAACCCTAACCCTAACCCTAACCCTAACCCTAACCCTAACCCTAACCCTAACCCTAACCCTAACCCTAACCCTAACCCTAACCCTAACCCTAACCCTAACCCTAACCCTAACCCTAACCCTAACCCTAACCCTAACCCTAACCCTAACCCTAACCCTAACCCTAACCCTAACCCTAACCCTAACCCTAACCCTAACCCTAACCCTAACCCTAACCCTAACCCTAACCCTAACCCTAACCCTAACCCTAACCCTAACCCTAACCCTAACCCTAACCCTAACCCTAACCCTAACCCTAACCCTAACCCTAACCCTAACCCTAACCCTAACCCTAACCCTAACCCTAACCCTAACCCTAACCCTAACCCTAACCCTAACCCTAACCCTAACCCTAACCCTAACCCTAACCCTAACCCTAACCCTAACCCTAACCCTAACCCTAACCCTAACCCTAACCCTAACCCTAACCCTAACCCTAACCCTAACCCTAACCCTAACCCTAACCCTAACCCTAACCCTAACCCTAACCCTAACCCTAACCCTAACCCTAACCCTAACCCTAACCCTAACCCTAACCCTAACCCTAACCCTAACCCTAACCCTAACCCTAACCCTAACCCTAACCCTAACCCTAACCCTAACCCTAACCCTAACCCTAACCCTAACCCTAACCCTAACCCTAACCCTAACCCTAACCCTAACCCTAACCCTAACCCTAACCCTAACCCTAACCCTAACCCTAACCCTAACCCTAACCCTAACCCTAACCCTAACCCTAACCCTAACCCTAACCCTAACCCTAACCCTAACCCTAACCCTAACCCTAACCCTAACCCTAACCCTAACCCTAACCCTAACCCTAACCCTAACCCTAACCCTAACCCTAACCCTAACCCTAACCCTAACCCTAACCCTAACCCTAACCCTAACCCTAACCCTAACCCTAACCCTAACCCTAACCCTAACCCTAACCCTAACCCTAACCCTAACCCTAACCCTAACCCTAACCCTAACCCTAACCCTAACCCTAACCCTAACCCTAACCCTAACCCTAACCCTAACCCTAACCCTAACCCTAACCCTAACCCTAACCCTAACCCTAACCCTAACCCTAACCCTAACCCTAACCCTAACCCTAACCCTAACCCTAACCCTAACCCTAACCCTAACCCTAACCCTAACCCTAACCCTAACCCTAACCCTAACCCTAACCCTAACCCTAACCCTAACCCTAACCCTAACCCTAACCCTAACCCTAACCCTAACCCTAACCCTAACCCTAACCCTAACCCTAACCCTAACCCTAACCCTAACCCTAACCCTAACCCTAACCCTAACCCTAACCCTAACCCTAACCCTAACCCTAACCCTAACCCTAACCCTAACCCTAACCCTAACCCTAACCCTAACCCTAACCCTAACCCTAACCCTAACCCTAACCCTAACCCTAACCCTAACCCTAACCCTAACCCTAACCCTAACCCTAACCCTAACCCTAACCCTAACCCTAACCCTAACCCTAACCCTAACCCTAACCCTAACCCTAACCCTAACCCTAACCCTAACCCTAACCCTAACCCTAACCCTAACCCTAACCCTAACCCTAACCCTAACCCTAACCCTAACCCTAACCCTAACCCTAACCCTAACCCTAACCCTAACCCTAACCCTAACCCTAACCCTAACCCTAACCCTAACCCTAACCCTAACCCTAACCCTAACCCTAACCCTAACCCTAACCCTAACCCTAACCCTAACCCTAACCCTAACCCTAACCCTAACCCTAACCCTAACCCTAACCCTAACCCTAACCCTAACCCTAACCCTAACCCTAACCCTAACCCTAACCCTAACCCTAACCCTAACCCTAACCCTAACCCTAACCCTAACCCTAACCCTAACCCTAACCCTAACCCTAACCCTAACCCTAACCCTAACCCTAACCCTAACCCTAACCCTAACCCTAACCCTAACCCTAACCCTAACCCTAACCCTAACCCTAACCCTAACCCTAACCCTAACCCTAACCCTAACCCTAACCCTAACCCTAACCCTAACCCTAACCCTAACCCTAACCCTAACCCTAACCCTAACCCTAACCCTAACCCTAACCCTAACCCTAACCCTAACCCTAACCCTAACCCTAACCCTAACCCTAACCCTAACCCTAACCCTAACCCTAACCCTAACCCTAACCCTAACCCTAACCCTAACCCTAACCCTAACCCTAACCCTAACCCTAACCCTAACCCTAACCCTAACCCTAACCCTAACCCTAACCCTAACCCTAACCCTAACCCTAACCCTAACCCTAACCCTAACCCTAACCCTAACCCTAACCCTAACCCTAACCCTAACCCTAACCCTAACCCTAACCCTAACCCTAACCCTAACCCTAACCCTAACCCTAACCCTAACCCTAACCCTAACCCTAACCCTAACCCTAACCCTAACCCTAACCCTAACCCTAACCCTAACCCTAACCCTAACCCTAACCCTAACCCTAACCCTAACCCTAACCCTAACCCTAACCCTAACCCTAACCCTAACCCTAACCCTAACCCTAACCCTAACCCTAACCCTAACCCTAACCCTAACCCTAACCCTAACCCTAACCCTAACCCTAACCCTAACCCTAACCCTAACCCTAACCCTAACCCTAACCCTAACCCTAACCCTAACCCTAACCCTAACCCTAACCCTAACCCTAACCCTAACCCTAACCCTAACCCTAACCCTAACCCTAACCCTAACCCTAACCCTAACCCTAACCCTAACCCTAACCCTAACCCTAACCCTAACCCTAACCCTAACCCTAACCCTAACCCTAACCCTAACCCTAACCCTAACCCTAACCCTAACCCTAACCCTAACCCTAACCCTAACCCTAACCCTAACCCTAACCCTAACCCTAACCCTAACCCTAACCCTAACCCTAACCCTAACCCTAACCCTAACCCTAACCCTAACCCTAACCCTAACCCTAACCCTAACCCTAACCCTAACCCTAACCCTAACCCTAACCCTAACCCTAACCCTAACCCTAACCCTAACCCTAACCCTAACCCTAACCCTAACCCTAACCCTAACCCTAACCCTAACCCTAACCCTAACCCTAACCCTAACCCTAACCCTAACCCTAACCCTAACCCTAACCCTAACCCTAACCCTAACCCTAACCCTAACCCTAACCCTAACCCTAACCCTAACCCTAACCCTAACCCTAACCCTAACCCTAACCCTAACCCTAACCCTAACCCTAACCCTAACCCTAACCCTAACCCTAACCCTAACCCTAACCCTAACCCTAACCCTAACCCTAACCCTAACCCTAACCCTAACCCTAACCCTAACCCTAACCCTAACCCTAACCCTAACCCTAACCCTAACCCTAACCCTAACCCTAACCCTAACCCTAACCCTAACCCTAACCCTAACCCTAACCCTAACCCTAACCCTAACCCTAACCCTAACCCTAACCCTAACCCTAACCCTAACCCTAACCCTAACCCTAACCCTAACCCTAACCCTAACCCTAACCCTAACCCTAACCCTAACCCTAACCCTAACCCTAACCCTAACCCTAACCCTAACCCTAACCCTAACCCTAACCCTAACCCTAACCCTAA
>NW_027053965.1:0-18793 GCF_011386835.1 Chrysemys picta bellii
CCTAGTGCCCCGACATCCCCCTCAGCTCCCCCTCCCCCACCCGCTCCCTGGTGCCCTGACATCCCCCTCAGCCCCCATCCCCTCCCCCACCCGCTCCCTAGTGCCCCGACATCCCCCTCAGCTCCCATCCCCTCCCCCACGCGCTCCCTAGTGCCCCGACATCCCCCTCAGCCCCCATCCCCTCCCCCACCCGCTCCCTAGTGCCCCGACATCCCCCTCAGCTCCCCCCCCTCCCCTACCCGCTCCCTAGTGCCCCGACATCCCCCTCAGCCCCCATCCCCTCCCCCACCCGCTCCCTAGTGCCCCGACATCCCCCTCAGCTCCCCCCCTCCCCCACCCGCTACCTACTGCCCCGACATCCCCCTCAGCTCCCCCCATCCCCTCCCCCACCCGCTCCCTAGTGCCCCGACATCCCCCTCAGCTCCCCCCATCCCCTCCCCCACCCGCTCCCTAGTGCCCCGACACCCGCTCAGCTCCCCCTCCCCTCCCCCACCGGCTCCCTAGTGCCCCGACATCCCCCTCAGCCCCCCATCCCCTCCCCGACCCGCTACCTAGTGCCCCGACATCCCCCTCAGCTCCCATCCCCTCCCCCACCCGCTCCCTAGTGCCCCGACATCTCCCTCAGCCCCATCCCCTCCCCCACCCCCTCCGTAGTGCCCCGACATCCCCCTCAGCCCCCCCCTCCCCTCCCCCACCCACTCCCTAGTGCCCCGACATCCCCCTCAGCTCCCATCTCCTCCCCCACCCGCTCCCTAGTGCCCCGACATCCCCCTCAGCTCCCATCTCCTCCCCCACCCGCTCCCTAGTGCCCCGACATCCCCCTCAGCCCCCATCCCCTCCCCCACCCGCTCCCTCATGCCCCGACATCCCCCTCAGCCCCCCCCTCCCCCACCCGCTCCCTAGTGCCCCGACATCCCCCTCAGCCCCCATCCCCTCCCCCACCCGCTCCCTCGTACCCCGACATCCCCCTCAGCCCCCATCCCCTCCCCCACCCGCTCCCTAGTGCCCCGACATCCCCCTCAGCTCCTCCCTCCCCTCCCCCACCCGCTCCCTAGTGCCCCGACATCCCCCTCAGCCCTCCCCACCTGCTCCCTAGTGCCCCGACATCCCCCTCAGCTCCCCCCCTCCCCACCCGCTCCCTAGTGCCCCGACATCCCCCTCTGCTCCCCCCCTCCCGTACCCGCTCCCTAGTGCCCCGACATCCCCCTCAGCTCCCCCCCTCCCCCACCCGCTCCCTAGGGCCCCGACATCCCCCTCAGCTCCCCCCCTCCCCCACCCGCTCCCTAGTGCCCCGACATCCCCCTCAGCTCCCATCCCCTCCCCCACGCGCTCCCTAGTGCCCCGACATCCCCCTCAGCCCCCATCCCCTCCCCCACCCGCTCCCTAGTGCCCCGACATCCCCCTCAGCTCCCCCCCCTCCCCTACCCGCTCCCTAGTGCCCCGACATCCCCCTCAGCCCCCATCCCCTCCCCCACCCGCTCCCTAGTGCCCCGACATCCCCCTCAGCTCCCCCCCTCCCCCACCCGCTACCTACTGCCCCGACATCCCCCTCAGCTCCCCCCATCCCCTCCCCCACCCGCTCCCTAGTGCCCCGACATCCCCCTCAGCTCCCCCCATCCCCTCCCCCACCCGCTCCCTAGTGCCCCGACATCCCCCTCAGCCCCCATCCCCTCCCCCACCCGCTCCCTAGTGCCCCGACATCCCCCTCAGCCCCCATCCCCTCCCCCACCCGCTCCCTAGTGCCCCGACATCCCCCTCAGCCCCCATCCCCTCCCCCACCCGCTCCCTAGTGCCCCGACATCCCCCTCAGCCCCCATCCCCTCCCCACCCGCTCCCTAGTGCCCCGACATCTCCCTCAGCTCTCCCCCCTCCCCCACCCGCTCCCTAGTGCCCCGACATCCCCCTCAGCTCCCCCCCTCCCCCACCCGCTCCCTAGTGCCCCGACATCCCCCTCAGCCCCCATCCCCTCCCCACCCGCTCCCTAGTGCCCCGACATCCCCCTCAGCTCCCCCCCTCCCCCACCCGCTCCCTAGTGCCCCGACATCCCCCTCAGCTCCCCCCCTCCCCCACCCGCTCCCTAGTGCCCCGACATCTCCCTCAGCCCCATCCCCTCCGCCACCCGCTCCCTAGTGCCCCGACATCTCCCTCAGCCCCCATCCCCTCCCCCACCCGCTCCCTAGTGCCCCGACATCCCCCTCAGCCCCCCCTCCCCCACCCGCTCCCTAGTGCCCCGACATCCCCCTCAGCTCCCATCCCCTCCCCCACCCGCTCCCTAGTGCCCCGACATCCCCCTCAGCCCCCATCCCCTCCCCCACCCGCTCCCTAGTGCCCCGACATCTCCCTCAGCCCCATCCCCTCCCCCACCCGCTCCCTAGTGCCCCGACATCTCCCTCAGCCCCATCCCCTCCCCCACCCGCTCCCTAGTGCCCCGACATCTCCCTCAGCCCCATCCCCTCCGCCACCCGCTCCCTAGTGCCCCGACATCCCCCTCAGCCCCATCTCCTCCCCCACCCGCTCCCTAGTGCCCCGACATCCCCCTCAGCCCCCATCCCCTCCCCACCCGCTCCCTAGTGCCCCGACATCCCCCTCAGCTCCCATCCCCTCCCCACCCGCTCCCTAGTGCCCCGACATCCGCCTCAGCCCCATCCCCTCCCCCACCCGCTCCCTAGTGCCCCGACATCCCCCTCAGCCCCCATCCCCTCCCCCACCCGCTCCCCAGTGCCCCGACATCCCCCTCAGCCCCCATCCCCTCCCCCACCCGCTCCCTAGTGCCCCGACATCCCCCTCAGCCCCCATCCCCTCCCCCACCCGCTCCCTAGTGCCCCGACATCTCCCTCAGCCCCCATCCCCTCCCCCACCCGCTCCCTAGTGCCCCGACATCCCCCTCAGCCCCATCCCCTCCCCCACCCCCTCCCTAGTGCCCCGACATCTCCCTCAGCCCCCATCCCCTCCCCCACCCGCTCCCTAGTGCCCCGACATCCCCCTCAGCCCCCATCCCCTCCCCCACCCGCTCCCTAGTGCCCCGACATCCCCCTCAGCCCCCCTTCCCCCACCCGCTCCCTAGTGCCCCGACATCCCCCTCAGCTCCCCCCCTCCCCCACCCGCTCCCTAGTGCCCCGACATCTCCCTCAGCTCCCCCCTCCCCCACCCGCTCCCTAGTGCCCCGACATCTCCCTCAGCCCCCCCTCCCCTCCCCCTCCCGCTCCCTAGTGCCCTGACATCCCCCTCAGCTCCCATCCCCTCCCCCACCCGCTCCCTAGTGCCCCGACATCCCCCTCAGCCCCGATCCCCACCCCCACCCGCTCCCTAGTCGACATCCCCCTCAGCCCCATCCCCTCCCCCACCCGCTCCCTAGTGCCCCGACATCCCCCTCAGCTCCCATCGCCTCCCCCACCCGCTCCCTAGTGCCCCGACATCCCCCTCAGCTCCCCCCCTCCCCCACCCGCTCCCTAGTGCCCCGACATCCCCCTCAGCCCCATCCCCTCCCCCACCCGCTCCCTAGTGCCCCGACATCCCCCTCAGCCCCCATCCCCTCCCCCACCCGCTCCCTCGTGCCCCGACATCCCCCTCAGCTCGCCCCCTCCCCCACCCGCTACCTAGTGCCCCGACATCCCCCTCAGCTCCCCCCCTCCCCCACCCGCTACCTAGTGCCCCGACATCCCCCTCAGCTCCCCCCCTCCCCCACCCGCTCCCTAGTGCCCCGACATCTCCCTCAGCCCCCATCCCCTCCCCCACCCGCTACCTAGTGCCCCGACATCCCCCTCAGCCCCCATCCCCTCCCCCACCCGCTACCTAGTGCACCGACATCCCCCTCAGCTCCCCATCTCCTCCCCCACCCGCTACCTAGTGCCCCGACATCCCCCTCAGCTCCCCCCCTCCCCCACCCGCTCCCTAGTGCCCCGACATCCCCCTCAGCTCCCCCCATCCCCTCCCCCACCCGCTCCCTAGAGCCCCGATATCCCCCTCAACCCCCCCTCCCCCACCCGCTACCTAGTGCCCCGACATCCCCCTCAGCTCCCCCCCTCCCCCACCCGCTACCTAGTGCCCCGACATCCCCCTCAGCTCCCCCCCTCCCCCCACCCGCTCCCTAGTGCCCCGACATCTCCCTCAGCCCCCATCCCCTCCCCCACCCGCTACCTAGTGCCCCGACATCCCCCTCAGCCCCCATCCCCTCCCCCACCCGCTACCTAGTGCACCGACATCCCCCTCAGCTCCCATCTCCTCCCCCACCCGCTACCTAGTGCCCCGACATCCCCCTCAGCTCCCCCCCTCCCCCACCCGCTCCCTAGTGCCCCGACATCCCCCTCACCCCCCCCCATCCCCTCCCCCACCCGCTCCCTAGAGCCCCGATATCCCCCTCAACCCCCCCTCCCCCACCCGCTCCCTAGTGCCCCGACACCCGCTCAGCTCCCCCTCCCCTCCCCCACCCGCTCCCTAGTGCCCCGACATCCCCCTCAGCTCCCCCCCTCCCCCACCCACTCCCTAGTGCCCCGACATCCCCCTCAGCCCCCCATCCCCTCCCCGACCCGCTACCTAGTGCCCCGACATCCCCCTCAGCTCCCCCCCTCCCCCACCCGCTCCCTAGTGCCCCGACATCCCCCTCAGCCCCCCCACCCGCTCCCTAGTGCCCCGACATCCCCCTCAGCTCCCCCTCCCCCACCCCCTCCCTGGTGCCCTGACATCCCCCTCAGCCCCCATCCCCTCCCCCACCCGCTCCCTAGTGCCCCGACATCCCCCTCAGCTCCCATCCCCTCCCCCACGCGCTCCCTAGTGCCCCGACATCCCCCTCAGCCCCCATCCCCTCCCCCACCCGCTCCCTAGTGCCCCGACATCCCCCTCAGCTCCCCCCCCTCCCCTACCCGCTCCCTAGTGCCCCGACATCCCCCTCAGCCCCCATCCCCTCCCCCACCCGCTCCCTAGTGCCCCGACATCCCCCTCAGCTCCCCCCCTCCCCCACCCGCTACCTACTGCCCCGACATCCCCCTCAGCTCCCCCCATCCCCTCCCCCACCCGCTCCCTAGTGCCCCGACATCCCCCTCAGCTCCCCCCATCCCCTCCCCCACCCGCTCCCTAGTACCCCGACACCCGCTCAGCTCCCCCTCCCCTCCCCCACCCGCTCCCTAGTGCCCCGACATCCCCCTCAGCCCCCCATCCCCTCCCCGACCCGCTACCTAGTGCCCCGACATCCCCCTCAGCTCCCATCCCCTCCCCCACCCGCTCCCTAGTGCCCCGACATCTCCCTCAGCCCCATCCCCTCCCCCACCCCCTCCGTAGTGCCCCGACATCCCCCTCAGCCCCCCCCTCCCCTCCCCCACCCACTCCCTAGTGCCCCGACATCCCCCTCAGCTCCCATCTCCTCCCCCACCCGCTCCCTAGTGCCCCGACATCCCCCTCAGCTCCCATCTCCTCCCCCACCCGCTCCCTAGTGCCCCGACATCCCCCTCAGCCCCCATCCCCTCCCCCACCCGCTCCCTCATGCCCCGACATCCCCCTCAGCCCCCCCCTCCCCCACCCGCTCCCTAGTGCCCCGACATCCCCCTCAGCCCCCATCCCCTCCCCCACCCGCTCCCTCGTACCCCGACATCCCCCTCAGCCCCCATCCCCTCCCCCACCCGCTCCCTAGTGCCCCGACATCCCCCTCAGCTCCTCCCTCCCCTCCCCCACCCGCTCCCTAGTGCCCCGACATCCCCCTCAGCCCTCCCCACCTGCTCCCTAGTGCCCCGACATCCCCCTCAGCTCCCCCCCTCCCCCACCCGCTCCCTAGTGCCCCGACATCCCCCTCTGCTCCCCCCCTCCCGTACCCGCTCCCTAGTGCCCCGACATCCCCCTCAGCTCCCCCCCTCCCCCACCCGCTCCCTAGGGCCCCGACATCCCCCTCAGCTCCCCCCCTCCCCCACCCGCTCCCTAGGGCCCCGACATCCCCCTCAGCTCCCCCCCTCCCCCACCCGCTCCCTAGGGCCCCGACATCCCCCTCAGCCCCCATCCCCTCCCGCACCCGCTCCCTAGTGCCCCGACATCCCCCTCAGCCCCCACCTCTCCCCCACCCGCTCCCTAGTGCCACGACATCCCCCTCAGCCCCCATCCCCTCCCCCACCCGCTCCCTAGTGCCCCGACATCTCCCTCAGCTCTCCCCCCTCCCCCACCCGCTCCCTAGTGCCCCGACATCTCCCTCAGCTCCCCCCCTCCCCTACCCGCTCCCTAGTGCCCCGACATCCCCCGTCAGCTCCCCACTCCCCCACCCGCTCCCTAGTGCCCCGACATCCCCCTCAGCTCCCATCCCCTCCCCCACCCGCTCCCTAGTGCCCCGACATCCCCCTCAGCCCCCATCCCCTCCCCCACCCGCTCCCTAGTGCCCCGACATCTCCCTCAGCCCCATCCCCTCCCCCACCCCCTCCCTAGTGCCCCGACATCTCCCTCAGCTCCCCCCCCTCCGCCACCCGCTCCCTAGTTCCCCGACATCCCCCTCAGCCCCCATCCCCTCCCCCACCCGCTCCCGAGTGCCCCGACATCTCCCTCAGCCCCCATCCCCTCCCCCACCCGCTCCCTCGTACCCCGACATCCCCCCAGCCCCCATCCCCTCCCCCACCCGCTCCCTAGTGCCCCGACATCCCCCTCAGCCCCCATCCCCTCCCCCACCCGCTCCCTAGTGCCCCGACATTCCCCTCAGCCCCCCTTCCCCCACCCGCTCCCTAGTGCCCCGACATCCCCCTCAGCTCCCATCGCCTCCCCGACGCGCTCCCTAGTGCCCCGACATCCCCCTCAGCTCCCCCCCCTCCCCCACCCGCTCCCTAGTGCCCCGACATCTCCCTCAGCTCCCCCCCTCCCCCCACCCGCTCCCTAGTGCCCCGACATCTCCCTCAGCCCCCCCTCCCCTCCCCCTCCCGCTCCCTAGTGCCCCGACATCCCCCTCAGCTCCCATCCCCTCCCCCACCCGCTCCCTAGTGCCCCGACATCCCCCTCAGCCCCCATCCCCACCCCCACCCGCTCCCTAGTGCCCCGACATCCCCCTCAGCCCCCCCCCTCCCCCACCCGCTCCCTAGTGCCCCGACATCCCCCTCAGCTCCCCCCCTCCCCCACCCGCTCCCTAGTGCCCCGACATCCCCCTCAGCTCCCCCCCTCCCCCACCCGCTACCTAGTACCCCGACATCCCCCTCAGCTCCCCCCCTCCCCCACCCGCTCCCTAGTGCCCCGACATCCCCCTCAGCTCCCCCCTCCCCCACCCGCTCCCTTGTGCCCCGACATCTCCCTCAGCTCCCATCCCCTCCCCCACGCGCTCCCTAGTGCCCCGACATCCCCCTCAGCTCCCCCCTCCCCCACCCGCTCCCTAGTGCCCCATCTCCCTCAGCCCCCATCCCCTCCCCACCCGCTACCTAGTGCCCCGACATCCCCCTCAGCTCCCATCTCCTCCCCCACCCGCTACCTAGTGCACCGACATCCCCCTCAGCTCCCATCTCCTCCCCCACCCGCTACCTAGTGCCCCGACATCCCCCTCAGCTCCCCCCCTCCCCCACCCGCTCCCTAGTGCCCCGACATCCCCCTCAGCTCCCCCCATCCCCTCCCCCACCCGCTCCCTAGAGCCCCGATATCCCCCTCAGCCCCCCCTCCCCCACCCGCTCCCTAGTGCCCCGACATCCCCCTCAGCCCCCCATCCCCTCCCCGACCCGCTACCTAGTGCACCGACATCCCCCTCAGCTCCCCCCCTCCCCCACCCGCTCCCTAGTGCCCCGACATCCCCCTCAGCTCCCCCCATCCCCTCCCCCACCCGCTCCCTAGAGCCCCGATATCCCCCTCAGCCCCCCCTCCCCCACCCGCTCCCTAGTGCCCCGACATCCCCCTCAGCTCCCCCCCTCCCCCACCCACTCCCTAGTGCCCCGACATCCCCCTCAGCCCCCCATCCCCTCCCCGACCCTCTACCTAGTGCCCCGACATCCCCCTCAGCTCCCCCCCTCCCCCACCCGCTCCCTAGTGCCCCGACATCCCCCTCAGCCCCCCCACCCGCTCCCTAGTGCCCCGACATCCCCCTCAGCTCCCCCTCCCCCACCCGCTCCCTGGTGCCCCGACATCCCCCTCAGCCCCCATCCCCTCCCCCACCCGCTCCCTAGTGCCCCGACATCCCCCTCAGCTCCCATCCCCTCCCCCACGCGCTCCCTAGTGCCCCGACATCCCCCTCAGCTCCCCCCTCCCCCACCCGCTCCCTAGTGCCCCATCTCCCTCAGCCCCCATCCCCTCCCCACCCGCTACCTAGTGCCCCGACATCCCCCTCAGCCCCCATCCCCTCCCCCACCCGCTACCTAGTGCACCGACATCCCCCTCAGCTCCCATCTCCTCCCCCACCCGCTACCTAGTGCCCCGACATCCCCCTCAGCTCCCCCCCTCCCCCACCCGCTACCTAGTGCCCCGACATCCCCCTCAGCTCCCCCCCTCCCCCACCCACTCCCTAGTGCCCCGACATCCCCCTCAGCCCCCCATCCCCTCCCCGACCCGCTACCTAGTGCCCCGACATCCCCCTCAGCTCCCATCCCCTCCCCCACCCGCTCCCTAGTGCCCCGACATCCCCCTCAGCCCCCATCCCTTCCCCCACCCGCTCCCTAGTGCCCCGACATCCCCCTCAGCCCCCATCCCCTCCCCCACCCGCTCCCTCGTGCCCCGACATCCCCCTCAGCTCCCCCCCTCCCCTACCCGCTCCCTAGTGCCCCGACATCCCCCTCAGCTCCCCCCCTCCCCCACCCGCTCCCTAGTGCCACGACATCCCCCTCAGCCCCCCCCACCCGCTCCCTAGTGCCCCGACATCCCCCTCAGCTCCCCCTCCCCCACCCGCTCCCTAGTGCCCCGACATCCCCCTCAGCCCCCATCCCCACCCCACCCGCTCCCTAGTGCCCCGACATCCCCCTCAGCCCCCCCTCCCTCACCCGCTCCCTAGTGCCCCGACATCCCCCTCAGCCCCCATCCCCTCGCCACCCGCTCCCTAGTGCCCCGACATCCCCCTCAGCCCCCCCTCCCTCACCCGCTCCCTAGTGCCCCGACATCCCCCTCAGCCCCCATCCCCTCCCCCACCCGCTCCCTAGTGCCCCGACATCCCCCTCAGCCCCCCCTCCCCCACCCGCTCCCTGGTGCCCCGACATCCCCCTCAGCTCCCCCCCCTCCCCTACCCGCTCTCTAGTGCCCCGACATCCCCCGTCAGCTCCCCCCTCCCCCACCCGCTCCCTAGTGCCCCGACATCCCCCTCAGCCCCCCCCACCCGCTCCCTAGTGCCCCGACATCCCCCTCAGCTCCCCCTCCCCCACCCGCTCCCTGGTGCCCCGACATCCCCCTCAGCCCCCATCCCCTCCCCCACCCGCTCCCTGGTGCCCCGACATCCCCCTCAGCCCCCATCCCCTCCCCCACCCGCTCCCTAGTGCCACGACATCCCCCTCAGCCCCATCCCCCCCACCCGCTCCCTAGTGCCACGACATCCCCCTCAGCTCCCATCCCCTCCCCCACCCGCTCCCTAGTGCCCCGACATCCCCCTCAGCCCCCATCCTCTCCGCACCCGCTACCTAGTGCCCCGACATCTCCCTCAGCTCCCCCCCTCCCCCACCCGCTCCCTAGTGCCCCGACATCCCCCTCAGCTCCCCCCCTCCCCCACCCGCTCCCTAGTGCCCCGACATCCCCCTCAGCCCCATCCCCTCCCCCACCCGCTCCCTAGTGCCCCGACATCCCCCTCAGCCCCCACCCCTCCCCCACCCGCTCCCTAGTGCCCCGACATCCCCCTCAGCTCCCATCTCCTCCTCACCCGCTCCCTAGTGCCCCGACATCCCCCTCAGCCCCCCCTCCCCCACCCGCTCCCTAGTGCCACGACATCCCCCTCAGCCCCCCATCCCCTCCCCCACCCGCTCCCTAGTGCCCCGACATCTCCCTCAGCTCCCCCCATCCCCTCCCCCACCCACTCCGTAGTGCCCCGACATCCCCCTCAGCCCCCATCCCCTCCCCCACCCGCTCCCTAGTGCCCCGACATCTCCCTCAGCTCTCCCCCCTCCCCCACCCGCTCCCTAGTGCCCCGACATCTCCCTCAGCTCCCCCCCTCTCCCCTACCCGCTCCCTAGTGCCCCGACATCCCCCGTCATCTCCGCCCTCCCCCACCCACTCCCTAGTGCCCCGACATCCCCCTCAGCTCCCATCCCCTCCCCCACCCGCTCCCTAGTGCCCCGACATCTCCCTCAGCCCCATCCCCTCCCCCACCCCCTCCGTAGTGCCCCGACATCCCCCCTGAGCTCCCATCCCCTCCCCCACCCGCTCCTTAGTGCCCCGACATCCCCCTCAGCCCCCATCCCCTCCCCCACCCGCTCCCTAGTGCCCCGACATCCCCCTCAGCCCCCATCCCCTCCCCCACCCGCTCCCTAGTGCCCCGACATCCCCCTCAGCCCCCATCCCCTCCCCCACCCGCTCCCTAGTGCCCCGACATCCCCCTCAGCCCCCATCTCCTCCCCCACCCGCTCCCTAGTGCCCCGACATCCCCCTCAGCTCCCATCCCCTCCCCCACCCGCTCCCTAGTGCCCCGACATCCCCCTCAGCCCCCATCCCCTCCCCCACCCGCTCCCTAGTGCCCCGACATCCCCCTCAGCTCCCATCGCCTCCCCCACCCGCTCCCTCGTGCCCCGACATCCCCCTCAGCTCCCCCCCTCCCCCACCCGCTCCCTAGTGCCCCGACATCCCCCTCAGCCCATCCCCTCCCCCACCCGCTCCCTAGTGCCCCGACATCCCCCTCAGCTCCCCCCTCCCCCACCCGCTCCCTAGTGCCCCATCTCCCTCAGCCCCCATCCCCTCCCCACCCGCTCCCTAGTGCCCCGACATCCCCCTCAGCCCCCATCCCCTCCCCCACCCGCTACCTAGTGCACCGACATCCCCCTCAGCTCCCATCTCCTCCCCCACCCGCTACCTAGTGCCCCGACATCCCCCTCAGCTCCCCCCTCCCCCACCCGCTCCCTAGTGCCCTGACATCCTCCTCAGCCCCCATCCCCTCCCCACCCGCTCCCTCGTGCCCCGACATCTCCCTCAGCTCTCGCCCCTCCCCCACCCGCTCCCTAGTGCCCCGACATCTCCCTCAGCTCCCCCCCTCCCCTACCCGCTCCCTAGTGCCCCGACATCCCCCGTCAGCTCCCCTCTCCCCCACCCGCTCCCTAGTGCCCCGACATCCCCCTCAGCTCCCATCCCCTCCCCCACCCGCTCCCTAGTGCCCTGACATCTCCCTCAGCCCCATCCCCTCCCCCACCCCCTCCCTAGTGCCCCGACATCCCCCGTCAGCTCCCATCCCCTCCCCCACCCGCTCCCTAGTGCCCCGACATCCCCCTCAGCCCCCATCCCCTCCCCCACCCGCTCCCTAGTGCCCCGACATCCCCCTCAGCCCCCACCCCTCCTCCACCCGCTCCCTAGCGCCCCGACATCCCCCTCAGCTCCCCCCCTCCCCCACCCGCTCCCTAGTGCCCCTACATCCCCCTCCATCTCCCTCAGCTCTCCCCCCTCCCCCACCCGCTCCCTAGTGCCCCGACATCTCCCTCAGCTCCCCCCCCTCCCCTACCCGCTCCCTAGTGCCCCGACATCCCCCGTCAGCTCCCCCCTCCCCCACCCGCTCCCTAGTGCCCCGACATCCCCCTCAGCTCCCATCCCCTCCCCCACCCGCTCCCTAGTGCCCCGACATCTCCCTCAGCCCCATCCCCTTCCCCACCCCCTCCCTAGTGCCCCGACATCCCCCGTCAGCTCCCATCCCCTCCCCCACCCGCTCCCTGGTGCCCCGACATCCCCCTCAGCCCCCATACCCTCCCCCACCCGCTACCTAGTGCCCCGACATCCCCCTCAGCTCCCATCTCCTCCCCCACCCGCTCCCTAGTGCCCTGACATCCCCCTCAGCCCCCATCCCCTCTGCCACCCGCTCCCTAGTGCCCCGACATCCCCCTGAGCCCCCCCTCCCCTCCCCCAGCCGCTCCCTAGTGCCCCGACATCCCCCTAAGCTCCCATCTCCTCCCCACCAGCTCCCTAGTGCCCCGACATCCCCCTCAGCCCCCATCCCTTCCCCCACCCGCTCCCTAGTGCCCCGACATCCCCCTCAGCTCCCCCCCTCCCCCACCCGCTCCCTAGTGCCCCGACATCCCCCTCAGCTCCCCCCCTCCCCCACCCGCTCCCTCGTGCCCCGACATCCCCCTCAGCTCCCCCCTCCCCTACCCGCTCCCTAGTGCCCCGACATCCCCCTCAGCTCCCCCCCTCCCCCACCCGCTCCCTAGTGCCACGACATCCCCCTCAGCCCCCCCCACCCGCTCCCTAGTGCCCCGACATCCCCCTCAGCTCCCCCTCCCCCACCCGCTCCCTAGTGCCCCGACATCCCCCTCAGCCCCCATCCCCACCCCACCCGCTCCCTAGTGCCCCGACATCCCCCTCAGCCCCCCCTCCCTCACCCGCTCCCTAGTGCCCCGACATCCCCCTCAGCCCCCATCTCCTCCCCCACCCGCTCCCTAGTGCCCCGACATCCCCCTCAGCTCCCATCCCCTCCCCCACCCGCTCCCTAGTGCCCCGACATCCCCCTCAGCCCCCATCCCCTCCCCCACCCGCTCCCTAGTGCCCCGACATCCCCCTCAGCTCCCATCGCCTCCCCCACCCGCTCCCTCGTGCCCCGACATCCCCCTCAGCTCCCCCCCTCCCCCACCCGCTCCCTAGTGCCCGGACATCCCCCTCAGCCCCATCCCCTCCCCCACCCGCTCCCTAGTGCCCCGACATCCCCCTCAGCTCCCCCCTCCCCCACCCGCTCCCTAGTGCCCCATCTCCCTCAGCCCCCATCCCCTCCCCACCCGCTCCCTAGTGCCCCGACATCCCCCTCAGCCCCCATCCCCTCCCCCACCCGCTACCTAGTGCACCGACATCCCCCTCAGCTCCCATCTCCTCCCCCACCCGCTACCTAGTGCCCCGACATCCCCCTCAGCTCCCCCCTCCCCCACCCGCTCCCTAGTGCCCTGACATCCTCCTCAGCCCCCATCCCCTCCCCACCCGCTCCCTCGTGCCCCGACATCTCCCTCAGCTCTCGCCCCTCCCCCACCCGCTCCCTAGTGCCCCGACATCTCCCTCAGCTCCCCCCCTCCCCTACCCGCTCCCTAGTGCCCCGACATCCCCCGTCAGCTCCCCTCTCCCCCACCCGCTCCCTAGTGCCCCGACATCCCCCTCAGCTCCCATCCCCTCCCCCACCCGCTCCCTAGTGCCCTGACATCTCCCTCAGCCCCATCCCCTCCCCCACCCCCTCCCTAGTGCCCCGACATCCCCCGTCAGCTCCCATCCCTCCCCCACCCGCTCCCTAGTGCCCCGACATCCCCCTCAGCCCCCATCCCCTCCCCCACCCGCTCCCTAGTGCCCCGACATCCCCCTCAGCCCCCACCCCTCCTCCACCCGCTACCTAGTGCCCCGACATCCCCCTCAGCTCCCCCCCTCCCCCACCCGCTCCCTAGTGCCCCTACATCCCCCTCAGCCCCCATCCCCTCCCCCACCCGCTCCCTAGTGCCCCGAACTCTCCCTCAGCTCTCCCCCCTCCCCCACCCGCTCCCTAGTGCCCCGACATCTCCCTCAGCTCCCCCCCCTCCCCTACCCGCTCCCTAGTGCCCCGACATCCCCGTCAGCTCCCCCCTCCCCCACCCGCTCCCTAGTGCCCCGACATCCCCCTCAGCTCCCATCCCCTCCCCCACCCGCTCCCTAGTGCCCCGACATCTCCCTCAGCCCCATCCACTTCCCCACCCCCTCCCTAGTGCCCCGACATCCCCCGTCAGCTCCCATCCCCTCCCCCACCCGCTCCCTGGTGCCCCGACATCCCCCTCAGCCCCCATACCCTCCCCCACCCGCTACCTAGTGCCCCGACATCCCCCTCAGCTCCCATCTCCTCCCCCACCCGCTCCCTAGTGCCCTGACATCCCCCTCAGCCCCCATCCCCTCTGCCACCCGCTCCCTAGTGCCCCGACATCCCCCTGAGCCCCCCCTCCCCTCCCCCAGCCGCTCCCTAGTGCCCCGACATCCCCCTAAGCTCCCATCTCCTCCCCCACCAGCTCCCTAGTGCCCCGACATCCCCCTCAGCCCCCATCCCTTCCCCCACCCGCTCCCTAGTGCCCCGACATCCCCCTCAGCTCCCCCCCTCCCCCACCCGCTCCCTAGTGCCCCGACATCCCCCTCAGCTCCCCCCCTCCCCCACCCGCTCCCTCGTGCCCCGACATCCCCCTCAGCTCCCCCCCTCCCCTACCCGCTCCCTAGTGCCCCGACATCCCCCTCAGCTCCCCCCCTCCCCCACCCGCTCCCTAGTGCCACGACATCCCCCTCAGCCCCCCCCACCCGCTCCCTAGTGCCCCGACATCCCCCTCAGCTCCCCCTCCCCCACCCGCTCCCTAGTGCCCCGACATCCCCCTCAGCCCCCATCCCCACCCCACCCGCTCCCTAGTGCCCCGACATCCCCCTCAGCCCCCCCTCCCTCACCCGCTCCCTAGTGCCCCGACATCCCCCTCAGCCCCCATCCCCTCCCCACCCGCTCCCTAGTGCCCCGACATCCCCCTCAGCCCCCCCTCCCTCACCCGCTCCCTAGTGCCCCGACATCCCCCTCAGCCCCCATCCCCTCCCCCACCCGCTCCCTAGTGCCCCGACATCCCCCTCAGCCCCCCCTCCCCCACCCGCTCCCTGGTGCCCCGACATCCCCCTCAGCTCCCCCCCTCCCCTACCCGCTCTCTAGTGCCCCGACATCCCCCGTCAGCTCCCCCCTCCCCCACCCGCTCCCTAGTGCCCCGACATCCCCCTCAGCCCCCCCCACCCGCTCCCTAGTGCCCCGACATCCCCCTCAGCTCCCCCTCCCCCACCCGCTCCCTGGTGCCCCGACATCCCCCTCAGCCCCCATCCCCTCCCCCACCCGCTCCCTGGTGCCCCGACATCCCCCTCAGCCCCCATCCCCTCCCCCACCCGCTCCCTAGTGCCACGACATCCCCCTCAGCCCCCATCCCCCCCCACCCGCTCCCTAGTGCCACGACATCCCCCTCAGCCCCCATCCCCTCCCCCACCCGCTCCCTAGTGCCCCGACATCCCCCTCAGCGCCCATCCCCTCCCCCACCCGCTCCCTAGTGCCCCGACATCCCCCTCAGCCCCCATCCCCTCCCCCACCCGCTCCCTAGTGCCCCGACATCCCCCTCAGCCCCCATCTCCTCCCCCACCCGCTCCCTAGTGCCCCGACATCCCCCTCAGCTCCCATCCCCTCCCCCACCCGCTCCCTAGTGCCCCGACATCCCCCTCAGCCCCCCCCACCCGCTCCCTAGTGCCCCGACATCCCCCTCAGCTCCCCCTCCCCCACCCGCTCCCTAGTGCCCCATCTCCCTCAGCCCCCATCCCCTCCCCACCCGCTCCCTAGTGCCCCGACATCCCCCTCAGCCCCCATCCCCTTCCCCACCCGCTACCTAGTGCACCGACATCCCCCTCAGCTCCCATCTCCTCCCCCACCCGCTCCCTAGTGCCCCGACATCTCCCTCAGCTCTCCCCCCTCCCCCACCCGCTCCCTAGTGCCCCGACATCTCCCTCAGCTCCCCCCCTCCCCTACCCGCTCCCTAGTGCCCCGACATCCCCCGTCAGCTCCCCACTCCCCCACCTGCTCCCTAGTGCCCCGACATCCCCCTCAGCCGCATCCCCTCCCCCACCCCCTCCCTAGTGCCCCGACATCCCCCGTCAGCTCCAATCCCCTCCCCCACCCGCTCCCTAGTGCCCCGACATCCCCCTCAGCCCCCATCCCCTCCCCCACCCGCTCCCTAGTGCCCCGACATCCCCCTCAGCCCCCACCCCTCCCCCACCCGCTCCCTAGTGCCCCGACATCCTCCTCAGCTCCCATCCCCTCCCCACCCGCTACCTAGTGCCCCAACATCCCCCTCAGCTCCCCCCTCCCCCACCCGCTCCCTAGTGCCCCTACATCCCCCTCAGCCCCCATCCCCTCCCCCACCCGCTCCCTAGTGCCCCGACATCTCCCTCAGCTCTCCCCCCTCCCCCACCCGCTCCCTAGTGCCCCGACATCTCCCTCAGCTCCCCCCCTCCCCTACCCGCTCCCTAGTGCCCCGACATCCCCCTCAGTCCCCATCCCCTCCCCCACCCGCTACCTAGTGCCCCGACATCCCCCTCAGCCCCCATCCCCTCCCCACCCGCTCCCTAGTGCCCCGACATCCCCCGTCAGCTCCCCCCTCCCCCACCCGCTCCCTAGTGCCCCGACATCCCCCTCAGCTCCCATCCCCTCCCCCACCCGCTCCCTAGTGCCCCGACATCTCCCTCAGCCCCATCCCCTTCCCCACCCCCTCCCTAGTGCCCCGACATCCCCGTCAGCTCCCATCCCCTCCCCCACCCACTCCCTGGTGCCCCGACATCCCCCTCAGCCCCCATCTCCTCCCCCACCCGCTACCTAGCGCCCCGACATCCCCCTCAGCTCCCATCTCCTCCCCCACCCGCTCCCTAGCGCCCCGACATCCCCCTCAGCTCCCATCTCCTCCCCCACCCCCTCCCTAGTGCCCCGACATCCCCCTCAGCCCCCATCCCCTCCCCCACCCGCTACCTAGTGCCCCGACATCCCCCTCAGCCCCCCCTCCCCTCCCCCAGCCGCTCCCTAGTACCCCGACATCCCCCTAAGCTCCCATCTCCTCCCCCACCAGCTTCCTAGTGCCCCGACATCCCCCTCAGCCCCCATCCCTTCCCCCACCCGCTCCCTAGTGCCCCGACATCCCCCTCAGCTCCCCCCCTCCCCCACCCGCTCCCTAGTGCCCCGACATCCCCCTCAGCTCCCCCCTCCCCCACCCGCTCCCTAGTGCCACGACATCCCCCTCAGCCCCCCCACCCGCTCCCTAGTGCCCCGACATCCCCCTCAGCTCCCCCTCCCCCACCCGCTCCCTAGTTGCCCGACATCCCCCTCAGCCCCCATCCCAACCCCACCCGCTCCCTAGTGCCCCGACATCCCCCTCAGCCCCCCCTCCCTCACCCGCTCCCTAGTGCCCCGACATCCCCCTCAGCCCCCATCCCCTCCCCCACCCGCTCCCTAGTGCCCCGACATCCCCCTCACCCCCCTCCCCCACCCGCTCCCTGGTGCCCCGACATCCCCCTCAGCTCCCCCCCTCCCCTACCCGCTCTCTAGTGCCCCGACATCCCCCGTCAGCTCCCCCCTCCCCCACCCGCTCCCTAGTGCCCCGACATCCCCCTCAGCCCCCCCCACCCGCTCCCTAGTGCCCCGACATCCCCCTCAGCTCCCCCTCCCCCACCCGCTCCCTGGTGCCCCGACATCCCCCTCAGCCCCCATCCCCTCCCCCACCCGCTCCCTAGTGCCCCGACATCCCCCTCAGCCCCCATCCCCTCCCCCACCCGCTCCCTAGTGCCACGACATCCCCCTCAGCCCCCATCCCCCCCCACCCGCTCCCTAGTGCCACGACATCCCCCTCAGCCCCCATCCTCTCCCCACCCGCTACCTAGTGCCCCGACATCTCCCTCAGCTCCCCCCCTCCCCCACCCGCTCCCTAGTGCCCCGACATCCCCCTCAGCTCCCCCCCTCCCCCACCCGCTCCCTAGTGCCCCGACATCCCCCTCAGCTCCCATCCCCTCCCCCACCCGCTCCCTAGTGCCCCGACATCTCCCTCAGCCCCCATCCCCTCCCCCACCCGCTCCCTAGTGCCCCGACATCCCCCTCAGCCCCATCCCCTCCCCCACCCGCTACCTAGTGCCCCGACATCCCCCTCAGCCCCCATCCCCTCCCCCACCCGCTCCCTAGTGCCCCGGCATCTCCCTCAGCTCCCATCCCCTCCCCCACCCGCTCCACAGTGCCCCGACATCCCCCTCACCTCCCCCCCTCCCCCACCCGCTCCCTAGTGCCCCGACATCCCCCTCAGCTCCCCCCCTCCCCCACCCGCTCCCTAGTGCCCCGACATCCCCCGTCAGCTCCGCCCTCCCCCACCCACTCCCTAGTGCCCCGACATCCCCCTCAGCTCCCATCCCCTCCCCCACCCGCTCCCTAGTGCCCCGACATCTCCCTCAGCCCCATCCCCTCCCCCACCCCTTCCGTAGTGCCCCGACATCCCCCCTGAGCTCCCATCCCCTCCCCCACCCGCTCCTTAGTGCCCCGACATCCCCCTCAGCCCCCATCCCCTCCCCCACCCGCTCCCTAGTGCCCCGACATCCCCCTCAGCCCCCATCCCCTCCCCCACCCGCTCCCTAGTGCCCCGACATCCCCCTCAGCTCCCATCCCCTCCCCCACCCGCTCCCTAGAGCCCCGACATCACCCTCAGCCCCCATCCCCTCCCCCACCCGCTCCCTAGTGCCCCGACATCCCCCTCAGCTCCCATCGCCTCCCCCACCCGCTCCCTAGTGCCCCGACATCCCCCTCAGCTCCCCCCTCCCCCACCCGCTCCCTAGTGCCCCGACATCCCCCTCAGCTCCCCCCATCCCCTCCCTCACCCGCTCCCTAGAGCCCCGACATCCCCCTCAGCCCCCCCCTCCCCCACCCGCTCCCTAGTGCCCCGACACCCCCTCAGCTCCCCCCCTCCCCCATCCGCTCCCTAGTGCCCCGACATCCCCCTCAGCTCCCCCCTCCCACGTCCCTGACCGTCCCCCCCCCCCCCCCCCCCACCCACCCCCCCCCCCATCCGCTCCTAGTGCCCTGACGTCCCCCTCAGCCCCCATCCCCTCTGCCACCCGCTCCCTAGTGCCCCGACATTCCCCTCAGCCCCCCATCCCCTCCCCCACCCGCTCCCTAGTGCCCCGACATCCCCCTCAGCTCCCCCCCTCCCCCATCCGCTCC
>NW_027053966.1:0-18610 GCF_011386835.1 Chrysemys picta bellii
TCACTCTGAAATATAATTCAGGAGTGGCTGGTTAAAAGCACTCCTATAACTCAGCTAGAATAATTTACATGCTAGCGACTGGGTGTGAGAAGGCCAGGAGTGGTTGTTCTCACAGCAAAGCAGTATAAATGGCACCCAAGGTTGTAGAATTGAGGGGACATCGCTGTCCATCAGTCCAGATTGTACCCTGGGGAATGTCACAGCAATGAATTATCATAGGATGAATGAAGGTAGGAGTTGACATCTGTGATGAATGAGAAATGATAGATAGGGTGAGGATAGGCCTTGAAAGTGAAGACAAGTAGCTTATGTTTGATAGGCAAGGAGGAGCTCGTTGAGGGTGACGGGGCACTTCCTTAAGAGTCTTCTACAGACAATCCCAAAGAAAACTATAGCAGCCTTAACCTGCATGCACGAGATTCACACTAAAAATACATATGCTGTTAAAGATGACTGCAAAGGAGGTGGGAGGGGACCATGTTTTTTTTTTTTTAACGCAGTTGGGGGGTGAGGGGCTGCTTTTTTCTTGTTACTTTAGGAATATCAAATCATGACTTGCACATGCCCTTGCAGGGCCATAAGAACTGAGGTGTCAGCTCTTGCAGCCACTAATCGATTTACGTGGGTGTTGAATCAAGATCTTTCCTTCCAGCTGTGTCAGGTTGAGTTAAACAGTCTGAATAACAATCACTCCCCCACTTCGTTAACCAGGTTTCATTTGTATGGCAGCCGATACCTATCTAGGCACTTAGGCGGCCTGTATCACTGTAGTACCCGAGTGTAGAGCCCTGCAAATCTGCCGATATCTGCATATCGTGTTTGCGGATTGTGGATTGGATGTGGATACAAATTTTGTATCCATGCAGGGCTCTACCTGAGCACTTCACAGTCATCAATAGATTTTATCCTCACAACACCCCTGTGAGGTAGGAAAGTATTATCCTCATTGCACAGATGGGGAACTGAGAATGGAGAGGCTAAGGGGGGATATTTGCAAAGGCATGAATCAGTTATGTACCCAACTCCCAGTAACTTTCAATGAGCATTCGGTGCCTAACTGTCCTCTGTGCCTTTGGAAATCTCTCCCAAGTAAGCACAAAGAAAGTATGTGGCTGACCCAAACACACATCTCCTGAGTCGCAGTCCTGTGCCGAGTCCACTAGACAACACTTCCTCCCATTTTTTGATTTCAGGATTTTGATAATCTTGTCACTTTCCCAGTTGTCCAAGTCTTCCGGGCCGGGAGAGACCTAAGGTCCCCATCCTGCAAGGGTTCACTACATGGACAGAGCAGTGTGACTGTATGGAGACCCAGTAGAGTCATGGGAGCTCTGCACTGCGGTCCACCTGAGCAGAGGTTATTGCAAGATGAGGCCCCAGGCATTGTAAATGCCAGAGGGGAATTCACTAAAAGAAATAGTTTAATGAGGTTATTAATAAATAACTACTTGGTTCAATTCCATTACACGCTCCTGGTATCCTCCTTCTTGGGGAAGAAGACAACCTGGGGAACTATAGACCAGTCAGCCTAATTTCCATACCTGGAAAGATACTCGAACCATCAATATTAAATGGCCAATTTGTAAGCACCTAAATGATCAGGGGGTGGGGGGAAAGGATAGCTCAGTGGTTTGAGCATTGGCCTGCTAAACTCAGGGTTGTGAGTTCAATCCTTGAGGGGGGCCACTTAGAAATCTGGGGCAAAATCAGTACTTGGTCCTGCTAGTGAAGGCAGGGGGCTGGACTCAATGACCTTTCAAGGTCCCTTCCAGTTCTAGGAGATGGGATATCTCCATTAATTTAATTTTAATTTTTTTTTTAATCATAGGGTTCTAAGGAATAGCCAGCATGGATTTTTCAAGAACAAACCATGCCAACCAACCTAATTTCCTTCTTTGACAGGGTTACAAGCCTAGCAGATAGGAAGGAAGCAGTAGATGTGATATATGGTTATTTTAGTAAGGCTTCTGAGACAGTCCCATGTGACATTCTCATAAGCAAACTAGGGAAATGTGGTGTAGATGAAATAATATAACATGGGTGCACAGCTGATTGAAACACTGAACTCAGAGAGTAGTTCTTAAGGGTTCACTGTGAAACCAGAGCATATCTAGTGGGATCCCACAGGGGTCACTCCTGGGTCCAGTATTAGTCAATATTTTCATTACTGACTTGGATAATGGAGTGGAAAGCATGCTTATAAAATCTGAGAATGACACCAAGCTGAGAGGGACAGAAGCACTTTGGAGGACAGGATTAGAATTCAAAATGACCCTGACAAATTAAAGAATTAGTCTGACCAGTCAGACCAATCAGCTTAATTTTGTTACGGGAAAGATAATGAGCAAATAATCAAAAAATCAATTTGTAAGCACCTAGAAGATAGGTGATAAATAACAGTCAACATGGATTAGTCAAAGAACAAATCATGTTAAACCAACTTAATATCCTTCTTTGACAGGATAACAAGCCTTGTAATATAACTCGACTTTAGCCTAAGGCTTTTGATACCATCTCACATGACCTGCTCATAAACAAACTAGGGAACTATCGCTTAGATGAACCTACTATAAGGGTGGGTGCATAACTGGTTGGAAAAGCATACTCAAAGAGCCATTATCAACGCTTCACAGTCAAGCTGGAAGGGGATATTAAGTGGGGTCCCACAGGAATCTGTCCAGGGTCCAGGTCTACTCAATATCTTCATAAATGATTTGTATAATGGCATGGAGAATACACTTATAAATCTGCGGATGATACCAAGCTGGGAGGGGTTGCAAGCAAGGGGGTTTAGAAGACAGGATTAGAATTCAAAATGATCTTGACAAACTGGTAAAATGGTCTGAAATAAATGCAATGAAATTCAGTAAGGACAAATGCAAAGTACTGTACTTACGAAGGAATAATCAGTTGCACAAATACATAGTGGGAAATAACCGCCTAGGCAGGAGTACTGCAGAAATGGATCTGGCTGTTAGCATGAATCACAAACTAGACATGAGTCACACGGCCTTCCTGTTTTAATTTCAAACTTACTTCTCCGGGGAAGCTCAGCTCAGACGCAGCATCTAGTTTGTCAATGAAATTCCTGGGCTTTATCCCCATTTATGCTATGACCCCTTCACACTGCTCTGGCAGTATATTGGGGACTTTAAGTGGGAGTAAATTACACCTGCACCCACTTCAAAGCATTGTACCACCACCAAAATGGTGTAAAGGGGGTTTAGTGTAAAGGAAAATTAAACCTCTTTTGTTTTTTTTGTCCTGTTTTGTATGTCATTTGGTCATTAAGACAAAGAGATCGAGGTGGCCAAGATCAGTGTCAGAATGCAATGTATACTTAAAGACACATTTCAGAGTGGTAGCCGTGTTAGTCTGTATCAGCAAAAACAACGAGGAGTCCTTGTGGCACCTTAGAGACTAAATTTATTTGGGCATAAGCTTTTGTGGTCTAAAACCCACTTCATCAGATGCATGGAGTGGAAAATACATTAGGCAAGTATATATACACAGTACATGAAAAGATGGGAGTTGCCTTACCAAGTGGGGGGTCAGTGCTAACGAGACAATTCAATTAAAGTGATATGCCAACATTTTTATGGCTGACTTAGAACAACGCTTCCTCAGCTCTCGTCCCCTAACGCCCCTACTCTACTTGCACTACATTGATGACATCTTCATCATCTGGACCCATGGAAAAGAAGCCCTTGAGGAATTCCACCAGGATTTCAACAATTTCCACCACACCATCAACCTCAGCCTGGACCAGTCCACACAAGAGATCCACTTCCTGGACACTACAGTGCAAATAAGCGATGGTCACATAAACACCACCCAATACCGGAAACCTACTGACCGCTATACTTACCTACATGCCTCCAGCTTTCATCCAGACCACATTACACGATCCGTTGTCTACAGCCAAGCTCTAAGATACAACTGCATTTGCGCCAATCCCTCAGACAGAGACAAACACCTACAGAAACTCTATCAAGCATTCTTACAACTACAACACCTACCTGCTGAAGTGAAGAAACAGATTGACAGAGCCAGAAGGGTACCCAGAAGTCACCTACTACAGGACAGGCCCAACAAAGAAAGTAACAGAACATCACTAGCCGTCACCTTCAGCCCCCAACTAAAACCTCTCCAGCGCATCAACAAGGATCTGCAACCTATCCTGAAGGATGATCCCTCACTCTCACAGACCTTGGGAGACAGTCCAGTCCTCGCTTACAGACAGCCCCCCAACCTGAAGCAAATACTCACCAGCAACTACACACCACACAACAAAAAACACGATCCCAGGAACATATCACTGCAACAAACCCTGTTGCCAACTTTGTCCGCATATCTGTTCAAGGGACACCATCATAGGACCTAACCACATCAGCCACACCATCAGGGGCTCGTTCACCTGCACATCTACCAATGTGATATATGCCATCATGTGCCAGCAATGCCCCTCTGCCATGTACATTGGCCAAACCGCAGAGTCTCTACACAAAAGAATAAATGGACACAAATCAGATGTCAAGAATTATAACATTCAAAAACCAGTAGGAGAGCACGTCAATCTCCCTGGACACTCAATAACAGACTTAAAAGTGGCAATTCTTCAACAAAAAAACTTAAAAAACAGATTCCAATGAAAAACTGCAGAACTGGAATTAATTTGCAAACTGGACACTATCAAATTAGGCCTGAATAAAGACTGGGAGTGGATGGGTCACTACAAAAACCAATTTCCCCCTACTGTTACTCACACCTTCTGTCAACTGTTTGAAAAGGGCCACCCTGATTACATTGTCCTCGTTACCACTATAAAAGTGATTTTTCCTCCCTTGGTATCCTAACTGTTGAGAATATCCACTTCCACTTTAATTGAATTGTCTTGTTAGCACTGACCCCCCCACTTGGTCAGGCAGCTCCCATCTTTTCATGTACTGTGTATATATACCTGCCTACTGTATTTTCCACTCCATGCATCTGATGAAGTGGGTTTTAGCCCATGAAAGCTTATGCCAAATAATTTTTTAGTCTCTAAGGTGCCACAAGTACTCCTCGTTGTTTTTTTTAAAGACCCATGTATACTTAAAGACACAGCAGCTCATTTTTCCAAAGGCAAGAAATATGTTTCAAATGCGAGGAGTTCAGTTTGTTACACGTATTTAATTGCTGATAGGAAGATGGAACAAGCAAGCTGGATTTCTAGTAACACCATGAAAGCACCAAAGAAATATTCACATTTCCACAGGTAAGTGAGGCACTCGGAGCCCTTTATCCGATAGATTCCTCATGGGAAGTTAGGGTGCACTGAAATACTTCTTCAAAAGCATCCAGAAAAGGCTCAGTGATTTCATCAACTGTGACATGTCTCTGGAGTTCTTTGCTCAGGGGGGTGACACCCATCCCTTCAAGTCCACAAGGAACAATGTGATCAAACCACGTAAGATCTGTGCAGCAGTTCAGCGCCAGCCCATGAGAGGTTATATGCCTTCCACAATGGACACCTGAAAAGCAAAACATACATGTCACCTCGTTCAATGCTATGTACCACACACCACCCCTCCCCCAAAGTCATCTTAAATGTCAGATCCCAAGGCCAGAAGGGACCATCGTGATCATCTAGCCTGATCTGTATAACACAAGCTACAGAACTTCCCCAAATAACCCCTAGATCAGATCTTTCAGAAAAACATCCAATCCTGATTTAAAAATTACCAGTGATGGGCAATCCACTACAGCCCTTGGCAAGTTGTTCCAATGGTTAAATATCCCCTTCACACTAAGACTCCAATCCACCTTACACATAAGTTGCCCAGCTGATGAGGCACCAATGCTGTAGTGCTTATCAGCAGCGAGGGCGCTGAGACCATAGCTTATCACGTTCACCAATACGGTCTCAATGTTTCCTTGTACTCCCCCACCATCTGTTATCTCATCTTACACGTCAACTGTAAGTTCTTTGGGGGCAGAGACCTGCCTGTCTGCCCTGTATTTGTGACTGGGGTTCCCAGGCTCTATTAGAATGCAAATCTAGCCCAGGGCACTGGGTTCATTGTTATTGCAGAGACATGCAGGCATGGTGTGCAGTCCCTCATGAGGAAGTGAAATTCTTGTATATATCTGCTTGTTAACCGGGCAAATCCTGCCTATTAGCAGGATTGGCTCTGGTAGCGAATGAGGACAAAGGACAGCATGATGTGCATGTTCACAGTCATACGTAGTAGATCCCTGATTTTCCTGCTTTGCACTGCACAACAGGAGAGCTGGGATTCTACACTACTGTACTGTGACCATTGTTTTTAGAGAATCATAGAGCTTTTCAGTAGCAGAAAATTTCCAGGAATTATTAAGGGCCACGTCCTGAAAGATTTACACATGTGCACAATTTTAGTCAGAGGAGTAATCCAATGAGATTACACACGTGAGTAATGGTACACACGTGCAGAAATCTTTCCAGGACTGAGGCATAAAAATGTAGTTCCAGTGATTTACAAGTAACCCCTAAGATTATTAGAATTGAGATTAGCGTGCGGGGGGGATCTCTATTATTTCAGTATGTGGACTGCCTTTAGCCACACTCCATGTATAATCAGGTCACACTCTACCTGCTATTTTCCATGGATCTTTCACACAGCAGCACATGAAAGGAGAAGCAGTTTAATAAAGGCTACGCTACGGCCTTGTCTCTGCTAGAAAAGGATCTGCCAGTGTAACTATACCAGCAAACCATCTTAGTGGAGGTGCCGTTTGTACCAGGAAGAGTGCATTTGCTGGTATAATTTATATCAGTTCCCTAAATGAAATAAACGATATCAGCAAAAACATGGTTTTGCTTGTATAACTGCATCTACACTTGTGCTTTTGCCAACACCATCAGGTCAGTTATGGGGTGTGATTTTTTCCACGCTTGATAACATAGCTACACTGGCAAAAATTTTAAGGGTAGACCAGGTCTACGCTAGGAGCTACGCTGTCAAAAACCTCTAGTGTGGACATATTTATATTGGTATAGAAGTGCTTATTGGATTTCCCTGACCGGGATGAACGATACCAGTATAAACACCGTTATAACTGTGTCCATACTACCGCTTTACTGGCATATCTACGTTAGTAAAAATCACACCCCAAACCAACACAACAATGCCAATTAGACTCATTAGAGCAGACCGGGCGAAGCAGAAAAGCATGGCCTTGATCCTGCACTGAAAACCCCATGGGTGGATCCCTACATCCGTGCTGAGCCCCACTGGAGTCTGTGCGGTTCATTGCAGCATCAGGACTTGTGATCATAAAACCACAAACACTGGTGGGGCACTTGGGCAGGTGCAAACCCTGAAACTACTCTTAACTCACTCAAGGCCGCTCAGCCCCATCTCCTGCCAACTTCCCAGGAGCTCCCCAAGTCTCCACTTGTCCCCTGATCCTCTACCTCTCTGCTGCCCCCCATGACCTCCTGCCTTCTCCTCAGGGACCCCCTGAACCCCTGCATCCCCCGACTGCTACACCCATTTCCCCTGCACCCCTCTTCCTGTCTCCTCCCCAGGGACCCTGAGCCCCCAACATACCCCAACCCCCACCTCTCTCCTGCCCCCCATTTTACCCCCACTCCTCTTCCTGTCTCCTCCCCAGGGACCCTGAGCCAACTACATCACCCAACCCCCACCTCTCTCCTGCCCCCCATTTCCCCTGCACCCCTCTTCTTGTCTCCTCCCCAGGGACCCTGAGCCCCCAACATACCCCAACCCCCACCTCTCTCCTGCCCCCCATTTTACCCCCACTCCTCTTCCTGCCTCTGAGCCCCCCACATACCCCAACCCCCACCTCTCTCCTGCCCCCCATTTTACCCCCACTCCTCTTCCTGCCTCCTCCCCAGGGACCTGGAGCCAACTACATCACCCAACCCCCACCTCTCTCCTGCCCCCCATTTCCCCTGCACCCCTCTTCTTGCCTCCTCCCCAGGGACCCCGCTCCCCTCACTCCCTTCCTGCCCCGGGACCCCCCGAACCCCGCGCTTCTCCCAGCCCCCCGCCTCCCCCCGGATCCCGGCCCGGCGCAGAGCTGGCGGCCCCGCAGCCACACGCCGGTGGAGGGCGGCGGCAGGGCGCGCGGGGCGGGCAGGCCCAGGCGGCGGCAGAGGCCGAGGCGCCGCGGGTCCGGCACCGGGTAACAGCAGCTGGCCCGGGCCGCGGAAGGTGAGCAGCGCCCAGCGCCCGCAGCCGCCGCTCCTCGCCCGCCGGGTCGGGGCCGCCCCGCAGCCCGCGCGTGTACACGGGCCCCGCCGGCTCGGAGAGCAGCAGCCAGCCCGCCGCGCCCGGCCCCACGCAGCGCTCCTGCGCCGCCAGCGACTCCGCGTAGGGCAGCCGGCCGGGCCCGCATCGCCCCGCCGCTGCCGGCCAGAATGCCCGCCTGGCTGCCTGGGGGAGCGCGGGGCGGGGGGCGACTTGAGGCGGGGCTGGGAGTGGGGTAGGGCAGGGTGGGGTAGGGCTCAGAGGCGGGGGAAGGTAGGGTGAGGTAGGGGTCAGAGATGGGGTAGTGCTCAGAGGTGGGGTAGTGGAAGGCAGGGTGGGGTAGGGAGGCAGTGTGGGGTAGGGCTCAGAGGTGGGGGAAGGCAGGGTGAGGTAGGGGTCAGAGGTAGGGTAGGGGAAGGTAGGGTGGAGTAGAGGTCAGAGATGGCACTGGGGTGGAGGTGGGGGGAAGGCAGGGTGAAGTAGGGGTCAGAGGTGGGGTAGGGGAGGCAGGGTGAGGTAGGGGTCAGAGGTGGGGAAAGGCAAGGTGGGGTAGGAGGCAGAGATGGCACTGGGGTGGAGGCGGGGGGAAGGCAGGGTGAGATAGGGCTCAGAGGTGGGGTAGTGCTCAGAGGTGGGGTAGTGGAAGGCAGGGTGGGGTAGGGCTCAGAGGTGGGGTAGGGGAGGCAGTGTGGGGTAGGGCTCAGAGGCGGGGGAAGGTAGGGTGAGGTAGGGGTCAGATAGGGTTACCATATCTCATAAATAAAAAAAGAGGACCCTCCACGGGTCATGGCCCCGCCCATTTCCCCACCCCCTAGCCCCGCCCAACTCCGCCCCTTCCCCCACCCTAACTCCGCCCCCTCCTCCCTCCCACTCCCAGCCAGGGGGAAAGGGCTGCCCCAGTGCTACCAGCATCACGGTTTCCCGGGCAGCCTCCAGACCCTGCGCCCCCAGCTGGCGCTTCCCCAGCGCAGCTGGTGCCCGGGAGGGGAAGTGCCCAGCCGGGGGTGCAGGGTCTGGAGGCTGCCCAGCAAACCGTGAAGCCGGTAGCGCTCGGGCTTTGGGCAGCCCCTATGCCTCCGGACCCTGTGCCCCCAGCCGGGCACTTCCCCTCCGGGGCTCCGGCGGCTCTGCGTAACTTAGACTGTATAAGTTACACAGAGCCAAAGAGGAGCAGAGCCCCCGCAGCTGGAAGCTCTGCTCCTCTTAGGCTCTAAGAGCCGGGCTGCCCCAGCGCTACCGGCTTCGGGCAGCCCCCGTGCCTCCGGACCCTGCGCCGCCGGAGCCCGGGAGGGGAAGTGCCCGGCTGGGGGCGCAGGGTCCGGAGGCAAGGGGGCTGCCCGAAGCCGGTAGCTCTCGGGCAGCCCGGTTCTTAAACAGAGCCTCCAGCGGCTGGGGCTCTGTGTAACTGACACTGGGTCACTTACACAGAGCCCCTGCAGCTGGAGGCTTTTCTCCTCTTTGGCTCTGTATAACTGACACAGTGTCAGTTACACAGAGCCCCGGCAGCTGGAGGCTCTGTTTAAGAGCCGGGCTGCCCAAGCGCTACCGGCTTCGGGCAGCCCCCTTGCCTCCGGACCCTGCGCCCCCAGCCGGGCACTTCCCCTCCCGGGCTCCGGCGGCGCAGGGTCTCCAGGCCCGGGGCTGCCTGAAGCCGGTAGCTCTGGGGCAGCCCGGCTCTTAAACAGAGCCTCCAGCCTCCGGGGCTCTGTGTAACTGACCCAGTGTCAGTTACATAGCCCCAGCCGCTGGAGGCTCTGTTTAAGAACCGGGCTGCCCGAGAGCTACCGGCTTCGGGCAGCCCCCTGCCTGGAGACCCTGCGCCCCCAGCCAGGCACTTCCCCTCCCGGGCTCCGGCGGCACAGGGTCTCCAGGCACGGGGCTGCCCGAAGCCGGTAGCTCTCGGGCAGCCCGGTTCTTAAACAGAGCCTCCAGCGGCTGGGGCTGTGTAACTGACACTGGGTCAGTTACACACAGCCCCGGCGGCTCCAGCCCTCGCGGCTCTATTTAAGAGCCGGGCTGCCCGAGAGCTACCGGCTTCGGGCAGCCCCGTGCCTGGAGACCCTGCGCCCCCAGCCGGGCACTTCCCCTCCCGGGCTCCGGCGGCGCAGGGTCTCCAGGCACGGGGCTGCCCGAAGCCGGTAGTGTTCAGGCAGCCGGGCTCTTAAACAGAGCCGCCATTTTCCCGGACATGTTCGGCTTTTTGTCAATTCCCCCCGGACGGGGGTTTGACTGCCGAAAAGCCGGACATGTCCGGGAAAAAGAGGACATATGGTAACCCTAGGTCAGAGGTAGGGTAGGGGAAGGTAGGGTGGGGTAGGGGTCAGAGATGGCACTGGGGTGGAGGCGGGGGGAAGGCAGGGTGAGGTAGGGGTCAGAGGTGGGGTAGGGGAGGCAGGGTGGGGTAGGGCTCAGAGGCGGGGGAAGGTAGGGTGAGGTAGTGGTCAGAGATGGGGTAGGGGAAGGTAGGGTGGGGTAGGGGTCAGAGATGGCACTGGGGTGGAGGCGGGGGAAGGCAGGGTGGGATGGGGTCAGAGGTGGGGTAGTGGAAGGCAGGGTGGGGTAGGGTCAGGTGGATCTGGGGGTGGGGTCAGAGGCAGGGGAAGGTAGGGTGGGGTAGTGTTCAGAGATGGCGCTGAGGTGGAGTCGGGGGTGGGGTAGGGGGCAGGGGGTGGAGCTGAGGTTAGGCTGGGATGGGCTGTGAGTTGGGTCAGGTGGGTGAGGGGTTGGGGTGGGGTGTGGGATGCGGTAGGGGACAGAGGAAGGGTAGGGTGAGAGTAGAGGTTAGGTGAAGCTGGGGATAGGGTGGGATGGGGAATCAACGTTGGGGTTGTGTGATGAAGTGGGGGACTTGTCTTGTTTTTTTCTTGTTTTTCCAATGGTTTGCATGCAGAGGGGGCGGGACTCAGTTTCCCTGGGTGTTACTGGTTTAACGAGGTGATGGGAGAGGGAGTTTGTTGTTACAGAGGACCAGCTAGGGAACTTGGGACACCAGCCAATGGCCTGGAGAATGGATACCCCAGCGACTGGCGACCTGGTGACCCAGAGGCCCAGCTCAGGAGTCGCAGCCAGTTCTGGCCAGTGGGAGGACAATGGACTGTAAAGAGAGGACCCCCGGTGACCTCACAAGCCGGTTCCAGCCAGAGGTTGCCAGAGGACGGAAGAGAGGAGAAGAGGCCCAGGCGACCCTGTTTACCTGGAGAGAAGACAATGGACAGAGGCGGGGCTTGAGGGTGGTGATATCAGATGCCCATCTGGGAAGCAGGAGGGCTCTGGGCTGGAGAGGGAGAGCAGGCAGAGCCCACCTGGATGCAGGGGAGACTTGTATGTGCTGTGCTGAGGGAAGCCAGGCTCGAGGGCCCTAAGCGTTTCCTGTGCTATGTTCAGACGCTCAATAAACCTTCCTGTTTTACACTGGCTGAGTGTCACTCTAGTCTAGAGAACAGGGTTACATTATTCCCTTTGGGGAGTGGAGGCCCTGGGGTTCCATAGCGAGTGGACTCCCTGAGGGGGCTCACGGCAAGAAACAGGTGTGCTAAGGCTCCGAGAGGTGCGGCTCCAGGAGGTGGAGGGGCTTAACCCCCGAGAGAGAGTGGACCCCCGACAAGGGTTGGCACACTGAAGGGGGTTCCTCCCAGGGACCGCACAGGGCCAAGAGTGGGCACGATCTGTGAGTCCGTGACAGGTTGATTTCACATAGAATAGGGATCTGATGCATAAGGAGGGCAGGGGTGGGAGTCTGGGGGTGGAGCAGGAGGTGGGGGGAGCAGGAGGTGGGGTGGGGTGAAGTTAGGTAAAATGTAGTGGGTTATTCTGTGCTCTTAGCCCCATGCCTATATGCCAAGTGTGTGACCCATCAACAGATGAAGCTTTGCTTTCCCCACCATTGCATCACCTCTCTTATTATTTAATTTAAGTGGAATTGATGCTTTCCAGTGGTTTACATGTAATGTCCTTTTAACTGACTCTGGTGAGTTAGAGTCATAGAGATTAAGGCCAGAAGGGACCATCAGATCATCTAGTGTGACCCCCCTGTATATCACAGGCCACCAACACCACCCAGCACGCGTATACTAACCCAGCAACCCAAATTAAACCGAAGTATTCCAGCCCACTGGAGACTAGACTGTTATGTGCCACAGGGAGACAATACAAGGGACCAAGATGCATCAGTGCCTGAGGCCCCTGCAATGGCAGGGACATGATTAAGTGAGATAGACCCAGATATAACTTTGGCAAGTGACCCTCATTCCACGCTGCAGAGGAAGGTGAAAACCCCCCAAGGTCACTGCCAGACTGACCTGTGGAAAAATTCCTTCCCTATCCCACGTATGGCAATCAGTCCCTGAGCATGTGAGCAAGAATAGCACCTGAGAGAGCGTGCTTGGTGCCGCCCACCTCAGAGCCCTGGCCCTCCTTATCCAGTGTCCATTTCCAGCCCAGGCTATCTCTGGTGCTTCAGAGGAAGGAGACAAAAACAAATAAACAAAACAATAAAAAAAACCCAAAACAGAATACATTGGGTGGGGGAGAAAAATAATCCCTTTTTGATCCCTACAGGTGGCTGGCTGGAACCCTGATGAAGGAAACATAAACTGGAAGTGAGCCCTGCCCCTTACCATCAGAAGCAACCCTGCCAGACAATTGCACTCATAAATTTGTCCAGCCCTGTCTTAAAACTCATGAAGTTCCACAACTCCTACTGGGAGCGAGCTGCCCTGGAGATTCTTATACAGTGCACAGCCCCTGTTCTGTGCTCCATTGCACATTAGAACAGTACAGAGAATGGCCAGCAAATCCTAAGAGCAATCCCAGCAGGCACAACTAGTGGGTGCATGGCACATGTGTCAGGTTATCACCGTGCTAGCAGCACAGACTGCTGTTGGCACAGTGCAGGGCCTGTGACTTGTGCAATTGTAAGCCCCGTGAAATGTAGGTTTCATTTCAGGCAGAAGTATGGAAAGGAGCTTCCCAGCCTGAGAGGGGATATTCCCCACATGACATTTAGTATAGCTTAGTTAATGTGTTTTTTTTTTAGAAGGCAGCAAAATATATTGTTTGAGTTTTTTCTTAAACAAAAACAAAACTGCAAGCAGCTCATCTCACAGCAACAACTCTACAGCAACACTCCAGTGTTCCCCTTACCCAGCATTCACAAGCACGCTCCAGGAACATAGCAACCTGTGATGAGTAACCCTACCATAATAAAACCAGAGCAAAACTCCCCAGCACTCATGAGCAGCCTTAGAATAACAAACCCATTTGTACAAAATGGAGCTAAAGAATTTTAATAACAAAACCAAGTCTAGAATTATATTGTAGTTAAACTTACAAATGATTATTGTGAATCATAGAAGATTAGGATTGGAAGAGACCTCAGGAGGTCATCTAGTCCAACCCCCTGCTCAAAGCAGGACCAACACCAACTAAATCATCCCAGCCAGGGCTTTGTCAAAACGGGCCTTAAAAACCTCTAAGGATGGAGATTCTACCACCTCCCTAGAAAAAAGAAGAACAGGAGGACTTGTGGCACCTTAGAGACTAACAAATTTATTAGAGCATAAGCTTTCGTGGACTACAGCCCACTTCTTCGGATGCATATAGAATGGAACATATATTGAGGAGATATATATACACACATACAGAGAGCATAAACAGGTAGGAGTTGTCTTACCACCTCTGAGAGGCCAATTAATTAAGAGAAAAAAAACTTTTGAAGTGATAATCAAGCTAGCCGAGTACAGACAGACAGTTAGATAACAAGTGTGAGAATACTTACAAGGGGAAATAGATTCAATGTTTGTAATGGCTCAACCATTCCCAGTCCTTATTCAAACCGGCGTTGATTGTGTCTAGTTTGCATATCAATTCTAGCTCAGCAGTTTCTCGTTGGAGTCTGTTTTTGAAGTTTTTCTGTTGTAATATAGCCACCCGCAGGTCTGTCACTGAATGACCAGACAGGTTAAAGTGTTCTCCCACTGGTTTTTGAGTATTTTGATTCCTGATGTCAGATTTGTGTCCATTAATTCTTTTGCGTAGAGACTGTCCGGTTTGGCCAATGTACATGGCAGAGGGGCATTGCTGGCACATGATGGCATATATCACATTGGTAGATGTGCAGGTGAACGAGCCCCTGATGGTATGGCTGATGTGATTAGGTCCTATGATGATGTCACTGGAATAGATATGTGGACAGAGTTGACATCGGGGTTTGTTACAAGGATAGGTTCCTGGGTTAGTGGTTTTGTTCAGTGATGTGTGGTTGCTGGTGAGTATTTGCTTTAGGTTGGGGGGTTGTCTGTAAGCGAGGACAGGTCTGTCTCCCAAGATCTGTGAGAGTAAAGGATCATCTTTCAGGATAGGTTGTAGATCTCTGATGATGCGCTGGAGAGGTTTTAATTGGGGGCTGAAGGTGACAGCTAGTGGTGTTCTGTTATTTTCTTTGTTGGGCCTGTCTTGTAGGAGGTGACTTCTGGGTACTCGTCTGGCTCTGTCAATCTGTTTTTTCACTTCAGCAGGTGGGTATTGTAGTTTTAAGAATGCTTGATAGAGATCTTGTAGGTGCTTGTCTCTATCCGAGGGATTGGAGCAAATGCGGTTATATCTTAGAGCTTGGCTGTAGACAATGGATCGTGTGGTGTGTCCTGGATGGAAGCTGGAGGCATGTAGGTAAGTGTAGCGGTCAGTAGGTTTCCGGTATAGGGTGGTATTTATGTGACCATCGCTGAAATTGTGGAAAAGCAACATCACTTGCCACATAACCTCAGCCATGCAGAACACAACGCCATCTACAGCCTCAGAAACAACCCTGACATCATAATCAAAAAGGCTGACAAAGGAGGTGCTGTCGTCATCATGAATAAATTGGAATATGACCAGGAGGCTGCTAGACAGCTCTCTAACACCACATTCTACAGGCCATTATCCTCTGATCCCACTGAGGATTACCTAAAGAAACTACACCATCTGCTAAAAAAACTCCCTGACAAAGCACAGGAACAAATCTGTACAGACACATGCCTAGAACCCCGACCAGGGGTATTCTATTTGCTACCCAAGATCCATAAACCTGGATATCCTGGACGCCCCATCATCTCAGGCATTGGCACCCTAACATCAGGCTTGTCTGGTTATGTAGACTCTCTCCTCAGACCCTACGCTACCAGCACTCCCAGCTATCTTCGAGACACCACTGACTTCCTGAGGAAACTACAATCCATCGGTGATCTTCCAGAAAACACCATCCTGGCCACTATGGACGTAGAAGCCCTCTACACCAATATTCCACACAAAGATGGACTACAAGCTATCAGGAACAGTATCCCTGATAATGTCACAGCTAACCTGGTGGCTGAACTTTGTGATTTTGTCCTCACCCACAACTATTTCACATTTGGGGACAATATATACCTTCAAGTCAGCGGCACTGCTATGGGTACCCGCATGGCCCCACAATATGCCAACATTTTTATGGCTGACTTAGAACAACGCTTCCTTAGCTCTCGTCCCCTAACGCCCCTACTCTACTTGCGCTACATTGATGACATCTTCATCATCTGGACCCATGGAAAAGAAGCCCTTGAGGAATTTCACCATGATTTCAATAATTTCCATCCCACCATCAACCTCAGCCTAGATCAATCCACAAAAGCGGTCCATTTCCTGGACACTACTGTGCTAATAAGCGATGGTCACATAAATACCACCCTATACCGGAAACCTACTGACCGCTACACTTACCTACATGCCTCCAGCTTCCATCCAGGACACACCACACGATCCATTGTCTACAGCCAAGCTCTAAGATATAACCGCATTTGCTCCAATCCCTCGGATAGAGACAAGCACCTACAAGATCTCTATCAAGCATTCTTAAAACTACAATACCCACCTGCTGAAGTGAAAAAACAGATTGACAGAGCCAGACGAGTACCCAGAAGTCACCTCCTACAAGACAGGCCCAACAAAGAAAATAACAGAACACCACTAGCTGTCACCTTCAGCCCCCAATTAAAACCTCTCCAGCGCATCATCAGAGATCTACAACCTATCCTGAAAGATGATCCTTTACTCTCACAGATCTTGGGAGACAGACCTGTCCTCGCTTACAGACAACCCCCCAACCTAAAGCAAATACTCACCAGCAACCACACATCACTGAACAAAACCACTAACCCAGGAACCTATCCTTGTAACAAACCCCGATGTCAACTCTGTCCACATATCTATTCCAGTGACATCATCATAGGACCTAATCACATCAGCCATACCATCAGGGGCTCGTTCACCTGCACATCTACCAATGTGATATATGCCATCATGTGCCAGCAATGCCCCTCTGCCATGTACATTGGCCAAACCGGACAGTCTCTACGCAAAAGAATTAATGGACACAAATCTGACATCAGGAATCAAAATACTCAAAAACCAGTGGGAGAACACTTTAACCTGTCTGGTCATTCAGTGACAGACCTGCGGGTGGCTATATTACAACAGAAAAACTTCAAAAACAGACTCCAACGAGAAACTGCTGAGCTAGAATTGATATGCAAACTAGACACAATCAACGCCGGTTTGAATAAGGACTGGGAATGGTTGAGCCATTACAAACATTGAATCTATTTCCCCTTGTAAGTATTCTCACACTTGTTATCTAACTGTCTGTCTGTACTCGGCTAGCTTGATTATCACTTCAAAAGTTTTTTTTCTCTTAATTAATTGGCCTCTCAGAGGTGGTAAGACAACTCCCACCTGTTTATGCTCTCTGTATGTGTGTATATATATCTCCTCAATATATGTTCCATTCTATATGCATCCGAAGAAGTGGGCTGTAGTCCACGAAAGCTTATGCTCTAATAAATTTGTTAGTCTCTAAGGTGCCACAAGTCCTCCTGTTCTTCTTTTTGCGGATACAGACTAACACGGCTGCTATTCTGAAACCTACCACCTCCCTAGGTAACCCATTCCAGTGCTTCACCACCCTCCTAGTGAAATAATGCTTCCTAATATCCAACCTAGACCTCCCCCACTGCAACTCCATCCTCCTTGTAACCCCACTTCAGGTAGTTGAAGGCTATCAAATCCCCCCTCACTCTTCTCTTCTGCAGACTAAACAACCCCAGTTCTCTTCCTCGTAAGTCATGTGCCTCAGCCCCCCTGATAATTTTCGTTGCCCTCCGCTGGACTCTCTCCAATTTGTCCACATCCTTTCTGTAGTGGGGTCCCAAAACTGGATGCAGTACTCCAGGTGTGGCCTCACCAGGGCCGAATAGAGGGGAATAATCACTTCCCTTGATCTGCTGGCAATGCTCCTACTAATGCAGCCCAATATGCCGTTAGCCTTCTTGGCAACAAGGGCACACTGCTGACTCATATCCAGCTTCTCATCCACTGTAATCCCCAGGTCCTTTTCTGCAGAACTACTGCTTAGCCAGTCGGTCCCAGCCTGAACCAGTGCATGGGATTCTTCCGTCCTAAGTGCAGGACTCTGCACTTGTCCTTGTTGAACCTCATCAGATTTCTTTTGGCCCAATCCTCCAATTTGTCTAGGTCACTCTGGACCCTATCCCTAGCCTCCCACGTATCTACCTCTCCCCCCAGCTTAGTGTCATCTATGAACTTCCTGAGGGTGCAATTCATCCCATCATCCAGATCATTAATAAAGATGTTGAACAAAACCGGCCCCAGGTCCGACCCCTGGGGCACGCCGCTTGATACCAGCTGCCAACTGGACATCGAGCCGTTGATCACTACCCATTGAGCCCGACAATGTAGCCAGCTTTCTATCCACCTTATAGTCCATTCATCCAATTCATACTTTTTTAACGTGCTGGCAAGAATACTGTGGGAGACCGTACCAAAAGCTTTGCTAAAGTCAAGATATATCACGTCCACCGCTTTCCCTATATCCACAGAGCCAGTTATCTCATCATAGAAGGCAATCAGGTTGGTCAGGCATGACTTGCCCTTGGTGAATCCATAGTGACTGTTCCTGATCACCTTCCTCTCCTCCAAGGGCTTCAAAATGGTTTCCTTGACCGGTCTGTAGTCCCCTGGGTTCTCCTTCTTCCCTTTTTTAAAGATGGGCACTATATTTGCCTTTTTCCAATAAGAGTAAATAGTTTTAATTATGGTTTGTTTTAAAAATCAGGACTAAGATCCTGAGTGGGTTGAAATTAACCATGTCGGGCCTTTAGAGAATAACCAAATGATCCAATCTTAGCTTTTAAGTACTATTCTATAAAATATTCAAATGTCACTGAACTGCTAAATGAGTCAATCATTAAAAACAAAATAAACTGTACCCAGTGAGCTCTTGTAAAGCTGTTGTTTCAAATTATCAATTAGATTAATCATATAAAAGTTACAATTCATGC
>NW_027053967.1:0-18609 GCF_011386835.1 Chrysemys picta bellii
ATCTGATTTTGTAAGCAAGTGCTTTTTAAGTGAGGTGAAACTTGGGGGTACACAAGACAAATCAGACTCCTGAAAGGGGTACAGTAGTCTGGAAAGGTTGAGAGCCACTGCCCTACAGCATAGAAACAAGGAGGTTCCGTGACAGCTATTGGCATTTGCATGAGTTTATAGGAGGATCAAATGCACCGTAGATGATGGGGATTTTAAAATCTTTCTTACTAATTATGTTGTTACTTTATGTTGTTACAAATAATTCCATCTAATGTACTTTCACTAATTTTATATGTAAATGCTTGTACATCTTTAAATGTCTGCTGTGCTTGGTGCTGCTACACCGAATGCACAAAGAGTCCTTGCCAGGAAGAGCCTTTATGCTAAGGGCCCAATCCTGTAACCATGTAATATGTGAGTAATTTTATTCATGTGAGGAATGCCACTGAAGTCGGTGGGACTACTCGGATAAGTAAAGTTACTGTTGTTCATGTGGTTGCGGTATCCAGCTCTAGTGGAGCTTATGATCTACTCGTGTACCATATTTGACTGTTTCTCTTCGGTATTTTTTCAGCATTACTTTTTCCCACCGTTTGATACTTCGTGTGGGGAAAGTAGTATCTGTTGAAAGAATAGGTTCTATATTTGGTAATGAAGGCAAGAATGTGTCTGAAAGAAAAAGACTTTTCAAGCAGCATGCTGTTGGCTCAAAGATTCCTCAACAAATTCTGTCGTGTTCTGTCTCTGAGGCGTGTTGCCCTCTTGCCAGCCTAAGCCATGATGGATCAATTCGGGAACTGCTTGAGACTCTGCACGATATGCTTCAATGTCCTCTTTCTTCTCTTGAAGAAAGATGCAGGAAAATGTCAGAGAATTAACAACTTAGATGGGCGGGTGGCTAGAACTGAAAACTGTAAGGAGATGATTGAGAGCAAAGCACTATCCCACAAGGAAATCGTTACTAATACTGCGAAGGCAGGGTTTAAACAAGTTTTTTAAAGTACTCTGCAACCCCACCCCCGCCCCCCCAAAAAGAGGAAAAAGAATGTCTCCAGGGCACCACCATTAATGATCAAAATAGCCCCAAAAGACTACTATTTAATACGCCATGTTCTAGAGTATCGCAGCATCTAGCCACTAAAATAAGCACTCTATAAATACAGTGGATAATGATATTAGGCTAAAAATGAAAAAAATTGGGATTGTGGAGGGGTTTATGGTGGATTTTGCAAATTTCATCAGCCCTCAACCACTGATGTTCAGTCCCCAGTATCTCAAAACCACTCTGACTATTGGTGGGCGTGGGCTTCTCAATCAACTTTTCGTTATAGCTCTTTTTTTCTGAGTAATCCAGAATGCAAATACATGAAATTGCTCTTAAATCTGTTCGAGTTCTGTCAATGCTAACATAGGGAATCCCATCATTGACCTGGCCCTCTTCATTTTTCCTTTGCAGAGAATGCAAAATGCATTTTATATTGCCCTCACAGTTGCATTACATTTCAAATGGTGAAAGTGTGTTAATTTAAAAAAATCTCTAACAAGAAGGGAAAATGTTTCCCTAAAACAGTAAAGGGACAGAGGCAGATTGAAATAGGCCCCATATTTAGGCTGTATTAAAAACAAGAATTTACCCACAAAAAGAAAATATCTGGGTGAAAGACCTTTAGGTAAAACCCATCATTGATGATACAACTAGTTTACTAATGTGTATTTTTAGTATTTGCACGTTTGTTCTGAATGAATTTGCAGGGAGTTAATTCCATGCCTTGCCATTTTTTATTTCTTTATTTGGTGTAGGCCCTCGAACCGGGGATGTAGCAGAAACTTTCATTGAAAGGTGAAACAGAGTATTAAGTTTATTTTGAAATGTATTTTATTAAACATAACCAAATAACAATGGAAGTACAACTCCTCTATTAACTTGTGTTAACTAAGGTGTTTCTATGTGGGTCAGGAAGGATGATCTAGTGAGTGCTGGACTGGGACTTGGGAGACCTGGGTTCAATTGCCACAAATCTTCCTGTGTGACCTGGGACTAGCCCCTTCATCTTCACCTGTGCCTCAGTTCCCCATCTGTGAAATGGGGATAATACTCTCCCTCTCTCACATGAGTGTTTTGAGGATAAAATCCATTATGGGTGTGAGGTGCTCAGAAACTATGGTAGTTTGAAATCTTAGATCATTGCTTTGATAATAAACACTTCTGGAGATCTGAAGTGTTGGTCTTGTTCAATAGTAATATGTCATGAGAGATGACAATACTTCATCCTGCAAGCTGTAAACATGAAAATAATTGTCTTCAGGCAGGGTTAGTTGCAACAGTGAAGATGCCTGTGTTTTCAGCAGTTGGAAGTGCTCAGATTTGTATCTCCATACAATACATGTGAAACAATTTTATATAAAATTACAACAGGAAATGTGAGATACTCTACAAGTTTCATCATCTTTCCCTAGGAAACACTGGCCTAGACTCAGTGTTGGGTGTCTATTGAAATGTCTTCTGTGTTTCTTGATTGAGTATTTATACTGATGACCAAACTGAATTTGGACAAATGATGGTTGATTCAATGAGAAAATGGAAGAAATGTATAGGACTTAGCTCATTATCATCCTGGCTTCCAATTTTTTGATGTGTGATTGGCTGGTGCTAAACGAAGTGCTACAGACCGCTCCATCAGCCTGCCTGTGGGAAATACTCGATTAACATTTTTAATTCGTATTGATTTCTATTAGACCAGAGCAATATCTGGCTGAGTTGTTTTTTTCAGAAGTCAGCTAGTACCATTAATTCTTTTTAATGGTAAGTTACTTTCCCCAAAATCAACAAAAGAGGCAGCTGACAAGGTTTTGTGGAACAACCAAGAAATGGTTTTATATATGACTTCTTGAAAGCCACTTCTGAGTGGTGCTTTTTCATTTCTTGCAAATAAGTGATTAATCTCTTGACTTGTATGAAGTGATCTAGCATTGCCTGGTTCACTATTGACATTATAGCAGACTAGAGAATCATAAGGATTTAGACCCCAATTCAGGAGAGCACTTAAGCATGTGTTTAACTTTTAAGTCCATGCCGAGGTCCCACTGACCTGGGGCCTTAGTTCCTTGGAAGAAAGCAGCACTTCAGAAAATGCATTGTCCCCTCCTGCATAAAATTAACTTGCAGATTTAATTGACTAATTTTATTATGCATGTTTGTCTTTCTAGTAATAATACTAGAGTGATTATCATTTATCTGAGAATATAATGGCTCCAGTGACTAACCTTAGTGTCACTAAAAAAATGTAATACTGCTAAATATCTATGGTTTTATGGTAGTATTTAACCTAAAATGTGCTAAAATGAAAGTTCATTTGTTAAATTACATATCTACTATTCAACATGAGCACAGACTATAATTTCTTACACCCTTAACTGCTGAATGACAGAGTGGAAAAAGAGACCTACTCTTCTAAATTATTTTAGACCTTTTTTAAAAATCAGGGAAAGATAGCTGCAATATGCGGAAAAGGATGGATATTTATTTTTCCATAAAATTACAAAATGTAACTGGTTTAGAAGATCGTAACTTAATTTCATTGCTTGGAGACATGGAGATTCCTATTTGTGCCAGATAATTATTATTCTCTCAGCAACAAAAGACTAAAGAAAAACAATCAAAAATTCATAAGAGCATCTCCGACTAACATCATACGTGTATAACAGCAAGAGGGGTAATAATGCCACACAGTACCTAACTTCTGTTGCACTGTCAAAAATGAACACTGCTCTTTTTCTTATAATTAATCTTTTCAGAAGTAGGGAGAAATAGTGTGATTTGGCTGCCAAATTCTTTCATTATTTCTTTCTTTTGTGCAGGGTATGAAGGACTGAGGAGTGGTAGATATGGGGCTAGTATCCAAGGGAGTATATGTGCATTTATTTCCTGAGCAGCTAGGAGCAAGATTGCTGATCTTGAGAGCCAACTTTCCTTGCTACACAATGTTACGAAGAATAAAAAGTTCATGGATGATATTTTTAGAGAGGTGAGCATGCCAAGCAAAGGAGGGTCTGAAGTGTACAGGGTAGAAGATAGTTGTAGATTAAAGATAAGTTACTGTGGATAGCAAAGGGGTGGGGGTGGGGGAAGGCAGAGCCATCCAGAAGAGACTGTGAATATTGAAGTGCAATAGTTAAGACAGTTCCTCCGTCCTGTAAGCACTTGATGGCAAAGCAAGCCTAATTAACTAAACAAAATCAGTCACCCCATCAAACATGCCCTGACTCAAGAAGAGGAAAGAAATGGATATAGCAAAAAGCAAGCATTAAAGTACGTGTTGGGGGACTGTGTACTTAGAATTCTAAGTTTTACAGTATGCAGTCTTGATTGTGCATTTTTCACAATTTCTCCTCTGGAATCCCGGGTAGAACAGAGAACATCATAGAGGGGACACACTCCTAACTGGAGTTGAAAAGCACCTGTTAGTTCTGGCCTGTGTTGGAACCTGGTGATAAAGAAGCAGGCTAGTGTCTTTTATTAAGGTTTATACAAGCTGTTATAAAAGAGCAGCCATCTTGGGAACCCTTGACAGCTTTCAGAAAATGCACTAAAATAAACACACCTGTCAGTTCCCAGAGAGCAACTCAAATACACAGTGACAACATACAACAACTGAAGTTACTCAAACACTCCCATCCTTAAAGTCCCACATTCCCACTCCAAATGCCCATCTCCTCAAAGAATTTCCATCCAGTGATAGCACTGGTACCTTTGGAGCTGCCATCTAAGACAGGAGACTGCCTCACTCCCAGGTTCCAAAAGTGCATGACTACCACATCTATCTGGGAGTTGTCACTTCTGATAGCCTAGGAGAGCACTGGTGCCAAGGGACACATGCTGCCCCCTGAAGAATGGGACATCCTCTAAATCCTAGAGCTTGGAAGCATGGGAGGGGCCAGAGAAGTCTCCAAATTGCACCCTACAGTAGAGGTCCAGCATGGTGATGTTCTGGGTGTTGTATCCCTGCCCATACCTTGCTGTAGCAGTTCTGGGAGTCTGAGCTGCTTCTCTGTCCGTTCCTACGGCTGGGGGTTGAGGGGGAGATCACTGAGTTTATGATGACCTTATGGACTTCCTGCTGGAGCCCCGGGGTGGGGAAGCTGGATTACCCACTCCACCCTGCTGTAACAATTGCTGCATTCTAAGGGCTGAGTTCATCCCAGAGAGTCTGAGCTGTTCCTCTTCTGCTACATCTTCTATATGGGCAAACCAAACTCTGCATGGAAAAAATCATAGGAAACTAAAAGCAGGCAGTTGTACATTGCTGTGTAGGAATCTCTCTTGCAGAGGATGATAGAGCCGTTGGACAAGAATAGTATGCCAGATTACAAATGGGATTAGATGTTTAACTACAGTGAATCTTGCTAACATAAACAATATTAAACTAATTCAAGACTGGAGAGCAAGAAAGAATTGCCCAGATTCCCTGGGAAATGGGGATCTTGGAATTCCCCCACCCCCTTTAGACCACTGGCTAGGAATCATCAGTTAGGATATGGTGAGACCATCCCAGACCTCTAAATTTCCTGCAACTGTGGCTGATTTTGATAGAACTTTTGTCATTCCTGCCATCTCAGGTTTCAGTTCATCAGGTGTGAGGAACCAGGAATTATTTAACAGGATCTCAAAAGTCCGGCCAAGCTTCACCCATTCTTAGCATATTGTAGGATAAGGCTACTTTGAAAAAGTTGCTGATTTCAAGGATAGATGTTCTCCTCTCTTTAAAAAACAAACAAACCTGCCATATTCTGAATTAGACAGGTATACACTAGAAATCTGACAAACAAAAACCTTGTAGCATGTGCACAAAAAATAAAGAGCAGTAACTTCTTTTTTGGGGGCGGGATGTGAAGGAGGAAAGGATAGATTCACAGGTGTAGTTTGACTTCAATATTTGGAGGGGTAGTTCCATTCAGGCTAATGGGGCACATTGGGGGAGGGCAGTATGGGGGAGAAACACCCACCCTGCACCTCCCCAACTATGCCCATAGATAGATTAAACCATTCTAGGGAAACATACCCAATGTTAACGGTCAAATTTTGTACAAGGCAGTTTATGTGCAGGATTCCCAATCTTCCTAAGTGCAATTTATGCTATCGAAAATCAGACTTTAGAATTATGGAATAAAGGATGTATTGAAAATGTGTCCTGATCCTGCAAACATTCATGCCAATGCTTAACTTTAAACACTCAAGTAGTCCCATTGACTTTGATGGGATACTTGCATGAGTAGAGTTCAGCATGTGCAAAAGTGTTTGTGGGATCTGGGTTCTGAGATGAAATCCTGTCCCCATTGAAGTCTCTGGGAGTTCTGCCATTGAAGTCAATTAGACCAGGATTTCACCCTTAATTTGCAATTAACTGACGACATAGTCCTAGGAAGAATGTTGTCATTTTGGAGGGTGTTTGGAGGGTGAAAACAAAGTAGTATGTCAATAATCTAGATTAATCTGGCCTCAAGAAAGAGAAGCAATACATTGAAAAATATTTTTAGAAAATAATACAGAATCGTTCTAACTCCTATTAATTTTTAGGAATAGAGGAGGACATGCAGAAAGTACAGACACTTGAGAGTGATATTATACTGGGAAGGCTGGCAAATAATGCTGGAATAGGACCAGTTTAAAATGACTGGGAGTAAACTGGCGCATGGTCTGAGAAGTAGTCACCTAGTCAATAGTGGTAGGGGAGAGGTGGTTTTTATTGTATTATTTTAATAAACAATGCACACAGAAGGCCTGAGGTTGGCTAGGGTTTTTTAATTCAGTTAGTGTTTTACTTTACCAAGATCAGTGTGAAGTTTTGTTGTTGTTTTTAAGTCTCTCAGATGTGATATTTTCAGTCCTTAAGTGAGGGAGTAGAAGGATGTTGTATTTTCCTGCTAGATGTTTCTAAGTAAGAGAGCTGTTTTTATTACCACCTAGTTAACTTTGATGGACCCCAGTATTTTACACAGTCAACTGAATTTGCCAACCTCTATCAGGTATTTCTTGGTATTTATGGTGATTGTAAACCTGGTTGTCACTATTTTGCAGGGAAAATAGGGTAGACATATGAATTAATAATGTTTCTTCCATTGGGTTTTTTTTTTTTAAATCCTTAACTTCTCCTCCAACCCAACCCCTTCAGCCTACTTTATAAATCATAAAGAAGCAAAAAAGGGCACAAACCCTATTCCCTTTCCTGGTCCCTTTATTTTTTTTATATATATATATATATATATATATATATATATATATATATATATATATATATATATGAATATATAAAAAAAGTTATGAAGAAAGTAGTAGTGAAAATAGCAAAAGGTTTATACATTAAGGCCCTAAACCTGCAAGCTGCTCCACATGGGTGGATCTCTGCACCTGTACAGATCAATTTGCAAGATCGGGGCCTAAAGGGTCACAAGCTCCAAGGAACTGTTCAAGAAAAGGAACTGTAGTTGATACTGGATAGAAAATAAAACCCTCAGTTCACTGTTCCGTACAAATAGGAAAATTCATAGAACAATGGAATTTATAAATGGCAGGGAAAAAACACGTATCAGAAGCAGCTGTAAAAATGTCTACTAAGGTCACACCTAGGGCATCACGCACAACTTTCAGTATTATCAGTGTTTGGGAGGAGAAATGAGGTAATCCAATGATTCTACAAGAGACGTCAGTTTGAAAGTTAACTAGTTTATTCATATGACCAGAGAAAAGTCTCCAGTTGATTGGTAACCTCAGTTTTTACCTTTGTCTCCACGACCCAGTCTCTTCCAGCACCATTTGTTGATTTGGAAAGCTGGACTTTTAAAATGTGAGTGGCTGGCCCTCATTTGATTGTATTCCAGTGTTACAATATACATGTGTATAACAAAAAAAGACCTAATTTTTTTTCTTACAGTGCCTATTGCGTACTAAGTTCCATTGCAAAGTATTTAAAACTCCTAGAAACTTACTGTTTAATCTTCTCCCTGCAGAAATGTTAGGCTTGTTTCACTTTCAGATTCCACCCCTTCCTGGCACCTACTGGTTGAATTCTCCTTTTAATGTGTTTTCTTTTATCATGTGGGACCATTTCACTGGTATTTTCTAGCAGAGGAAGGGCTCGTCTGCTTTCATGATTGAGAAGGTTTAAATTCTTTCCATGGAATCAATATCATTTAACATAAAAAAACTCTTCTTATTAGAAGGTGCAGAAATGGAGAGGAAACGAGGTTTGCCAGACTCTATGTAAAATAACAAGAGATGAATTTTTCCAGCAGGTAAGTCTCCACTATTTCTTTATTCCAATGCTGTTCTTATGTGGAGGGTAGAAGGATCGTCTGATGAACACTGTTGACAATGGGAGCCACAATTATGGACCTTTTCCAGCAAACACTTTACCTGGTGTATATTCATTTGCAGCAGTATATGTTGGGCCTGGTAGTTTGTAGGATCAGGTCCTATTAAGAATACAGTCCATTGTGATAACGTTGGAGGGTACAAATTGAAAAAGTAAAGAGAAAGCAATGTGGATAATAAGGAGCCCAGAGGTTAACTTCTAGGAAGTGAGAAAAATTAGATTTGTTAGTTTAGTAAAGTGGAGATTACAAGGTGAAATGAATGGTTGACAGGTGAGATCACAGAAGTCAGGATATTAAAGTACAGGTTTTTTTCTCCCTGCCACCAATAAAAATGTTCTTGCTTTGTCCAGAAAGTGAAAGGAGTATAAGACCGCTTTCTCTTTGTAGAAAACAAAATGCTGCTTTGTATTATCTGATGTTACTTTGATAACTTATTCTGTCTACTAATTAAATAATAAAGCTGCTCAAATTTTAGAGGAAAATAACTAATGTGCTCTTTATTTACATGTATTCATACAGAATCAAAAGCCAGGCAACAGGATGAATAAAAAATTAAAATGTAAATAGCAAACTAAACTTTGAATAGTTACTTCTCCTTGGTAAAAAAGAAACTACTAAGTAAAAGGGAACAAAACTTGTCCTGGCTCAACTGTTTTAAAATACTAAGGAATGTTTCAGCCCCTGGCAGTTCACTAATGTCCCAAATGATAGTCAGTCCCTTTATTTACAATATATAGAGTCTGAATCACAGAGTCTCTGATGGTCCTATTCTTTGGAGATCTGTCACTTATGCTGGCTAAGGGTCAAAATCTCGTTTGTGAAAACAATGTAGTACTGTGTGCACTAGTGTCTGGATACATGTCTTGGATAGCTATTCTCCTGACGACTTTCATGTTATGTGCAAATGGGTTACCTCACATTGACCTCCAGCCAAATGCAGATAGTATCCCGGGAACTGGTGCAAACCCATCTTCTCATTCTGGTTTGCTAATTTCCTGGGGCCCAGTGGACTTTGATTTTTCCTGCCTCTTGGCCAGCCCCTGGTTGAGTCTGAATAGATCAAATGGAAAAAATGGTGTTCTTAATCAGCTGTAGGGCTACCCACTTGAGACATGGGTCAACCTTGCCAGTGGCTTGCTCCAAATGCTAGCGTTCTCCTTGACCTACTTGCTAATAGTCATGGCCCTTGTTGGCTAGCAAGAGATAGAGGTTAGTACTTTCACAACTGCCTTATCTATTCAGAACAGCAATCTACCCTTCTAAAAAGCAAGTGTCCTTTAAAGCAAAAGAGCCTTTCAAGTTCCATTACCTTAACTGGGATTTTCCTTGCAGACAGAGCTCCTTCATGAGCTTTATTTACCAGGCCACTTCCCTTGGCTGCCTTCTGACACTCAGACACTCACACTAGGACGGGGAGCGTCCAAGTACCTAGAAACCGATGGCAGTCTGAATACTGAGGTGGTGCTTTTCTGACCTTTCAATATTATGATTATTATCCGAATTATCCAAAAAGATAGTCCCTGACCCAAAGTACTGCTCACTGGTTGCAAACTTCCTGCTCAAACAGCAACTTTTCACTGGACACGTGGTTGTCTTCTGGGCACCAATGCTGTGTTCCTGCCCAACAGCCCTCCCTGTTGACTCTTACCAGCAGAGGGATCCTTTTTGTGACTTCCTCAGCTAGAACCAGATCTCAAGGTTATCGAAGTCGATTGAAGGATTCCTACCCATTTTCAATGGGCTTTGGATCAGGTCGCTAAACTGTTGTTTGAGCCAGCTGCATGACCTAATACTTGCTGGCTTCAGGAGGTCAGTCAGCCTGTTTTTGGCCCCACCAACATCTCTCTTTGAAAACTGGTCCTCCTGCAACTTTGTTATGCAAATAAACCCCCATCTAGTAGAAGGAAAGGGGAGAATATTTAGAAAATAACAGCTAAAGGCTCTTTCTCGTTTACTACAACCAAAAGAAAATTGCTGGTAGAAGAGAGGGCTGAAAATCAGGATGGAGTTGGGCTCTAACAAGTTTAATAAGTTTGCCTCTGACCTATGTTACTGTTTTGTTTTTAGTTGTGCTGACAATGTGCTTGGCACTTAAACACAAAAGAACGCATGGTCCTCCAAATTTTATTACAATATTAAACAAAGGACTGAAATACAGGAGGGAAAGTGAGAGGATTTTAAAAACACAGTCTCTGTGTGGTATCTGGACCTTCCTCTCTGAGTAACTTCTTCAGGCACAAAACTTATTTCTGCCTTTTCACCCTTTAGTCAAAGCTGTATGATTTAAGATGACTTGTTTAATTGAGTCTCTACTGATTCTTCAACTTCATCTTAACTCCCAGCCTTCAAAAGTAAGAGACCCTGGATGTCAGCTTCCCTAGTGACAAAGAACACATGCCACCTTCAAATTTTTTTCTCTTTCTCATCTTACCTAGTTCTATTCTAGGATACTGCATAATATGCACACACCTTCACTGAGGTATAACGTAACATGAATGTCCCAAAACTATGAATTGAGCAAGTATTTTTTTTAAACAAAGGTTCTGTAACTTAATTATGGACCACCAAAGATAGCAACAGAAGTTGCAACTGAATATCTTTAGAAAGGAGTTGCATGCAAGTAGAAGGAAAAGACATTTTCTAAGTATTAAAGATGACAGAAGAGTTGTATGGCTTCTTATAGGAGCCGTAAATTTGAAGCTTAAATTACAAGTGGCCAAGACATTGCTTTGAAGTGACACTTCTGCAAAAGTTGTGTTTTAGTGTTCTGCCCATATTCCATCTTATATAATTACATTTGATCTTTCTCAACTTCCTCTTTAGTTCAACAATGTATATTCTTCACTTCCTGTCCTGAACTCTCACTGCAAAAGAGTTGCTACATTCACCCTAGAAATGCATGTATTTCAGAGGTTAATGGAATGAGATTATATAGATACAGGACTGCATTCAGCCCTGAATTACATCTACTTTTTCCAGTGTTGGTGTAACCCATTAGCAGAAAGTCTACCCAGCCTATTGTTGGGTGCCTGCATTTGGCCACAAACAGCCCGAAAATAGAGGCACTGGTTATGGCCAAGTTGTCTGGAGTACATGGTGACTCACTGCATCTGCTGGGTAACCACTGCTGGCTTGATTCCTGTGCAGTCCAGATTACAATTCATAGCTGCCCTCAGGAAGCTGGAGGTGGAAACATTACCTACCCTTCTCTGACCGTGAATCCCCCTATTGGACCACAGCAGCCCCTTCAGTCCAGGGGGTGCAATTTGCACTCCCTATGTCTTCAATGAATCAGGCTCGACTCGTTGGGGGAAAGTCACTCTATATATTGTTGCATATCTCTGGCTATGTAAATTTGTTTAAGATATTAGAATTAGCTAGAGAACTTGTTCTTCTGTGATCCTGATTTCCTTGGGTTTTTTTTTTTTTTTGCCTTGAAATCTGTCTCCTCCCGATCTGACCATTATAGAAAATACTTAAAATTTTAATAATAGTAGTTTATTATCAATAGATTTTTTTACCCATTCAGGCCTTTTTTTAAAGACATTTCACACATTTCTTTGCAATTTTCCTTTCATTTTTCAATTTACCCTCTTTTTAACACTTATATTTATCTTTTAATATCACCAGTCCTCCTTTTCACCTGATTTGTTTTGTATACCTCTGCAGTGCCCCAGTAGTTTTACTTGCTCTAATGGAAAAAGCTACTTCCACTTCTTAAATGGTCAGAAGAGAAGCTGAGGGAGCTCCACCCTGGGACTGAACATGATTAATAAGGGATTATTCCAATTAGAGTTTGGATAGTTGATGATAATTTGGCATTTGGGCCGAAGTCATGAGAGGATGTGAAGACTTATACAGTGAGAAAACAAAATAATTTGACAGAACAAAGGGAAAACAAGTCTCTTGTAAAAGAAGCAGGAAAATAAGCACTGTGGTAGTGGGGAAAGAAAGTCTAGAAAAGTAGGTTTAAGTTAGGTAAAATAAAAAGTAGCTTACAAATAAGTTTGACGAGTACTAAATCAAGCAGTTAAATAGAAAAACTGCTTGAACAAATATATAATTTTCATAATGAGTTGGACAAGTAACTTGCCTGGAATCAATAGTCCCATCAGCAAAATGGCAGCAAAGAGTCTGCCATTAATAACACTAATAACAGCTGACCAGGATTTAGTTTGCAGACTTTTTTTTGTTTGTCAAAAAAATGGACCTAATACTGTTTCCTGTGGCAAGCCCCTAGCCACCTCTGTGCTGATCTTTCATTTGTACAGCATCTTGCACAATGAGCGCTCAATCAGGATTGGAGTCTCTGGGAACTATGATATGCATATTAAATTACAGTCTGTAGCCACTTTCTGACCAGTGTTATGAAGCCAGTTTTTATCTAATGGACTCCAATCCTTACTCTATTAGATAAACATAGTAAATAATGTATACTGCGTCACTCACTTGCTGTAATCCCTGCCTCAAAGGAAGTTAGACTTCTGGGTTAGGGAAGATACTAGAAATGTTAATTGGAAATAGACTATGAGGAATAACTTGGTTACCTAAAGAAAGCTGATGTGGATTCAGAAGGTGATCATTCCTATCTTCAAGTGCAAAAGAATTCCTTGACCAAGTGACACAGTCGATCAGCAGAAGATATGGTCATAATTTATTTAGGATTTAAACAAATATTTTGATACTAATTTACAATGTGTTAACCAAATACTAAGTTTGGCCCCCTGTTCCTGCAATTGGATCTACAGTATGTGGGTGGACCCTAACTTCAGAGGTTCACCAGCATGGATTTGATTGCAGGGCCAGAACCTTAGATATCAGAAAAAGACATCAGCATTGGGATCATGAATGAAAGAGTATACAATAAACTGATAATACAAAACTGGAGGTAGGAACAGTCAATATAAAGGAAGAATTAAATGACTTGAGTAAACTAGCAACATATGCAGAATGTAGGTAACAATTCAATATCAACAACTACAGTAAGTACACCTCTACCTCGATATAACGCTGTCCTCGGGAGCCAAAAAATCTTACCGCGTTATAGGTGAAACCGTGTTATATCGAACTTGCTTTGATCCACCGGAGTGCGCAGCCCCGCCCCCCCGGAGTACTGCTTTACCACGTTATATCCGAATTCGTGTTATATTGGGTCGCGTTATATCGGGGTAGAGGTGTGTAAGCTAAGGACAGGTAAAACAAAACAAGAATATTCTAAACAGCAGAAATTATTCAAGTACTATGTAACAAATCATAACTGGATTATGTAAATTAGAGGTGACCTGTAAAGGGAGAAAAGTTGGACTTGTTCTCTTTTTTTGCTGCCTTATGATATATAGCAGTGGTTCTCAACCTTTCCAGACTACTGTACCCCTTTCAGGAGTCTGATTTGTCTTGCATACCCCCAAGTTTCATCTCACTTAAAAACTACTTGCTTACAAAATCAGACATAAAAATACAAAAGTGTCCCAGCACACTATTTTTGAAAAATTGTTTACTTTTTTACCATATAATTATAAATCATTTGGAATATAAATATTGTACTTGCATTTCAGTGTATAGCATATAGAGCAGTAAAAAAGAGTCACTGTATGAAATTTTAATTTGTACTGACTTTGCTAATGCTTTTTACATAGCCTGTTATAAAACTAGGCAAATATCTAGATGAGTTGATGTACCGCCTGGAAGACCTCTGAGTACCCCCAGGGGTACGTGTACCTCTGGTTGAGAACCACTGATATATAAAATACCTAAATAGGTATGGCACTTTTCCTCCCTTGGCTTCTGTCTTAAATTAGAAATTCAGGTCCTGTTCTAGGCTAGAAGAGTGTACATTGTCTACACTACAAAAAATATTTATAGTTTGACAGAGGGTGTGAGCAACAAGTGCTGACAAACTGTATCTGAACACTGTCTGTAAGTACAGACATACAAACTGCTCAACTCCAAGTCTCATATGTCAGCATTAGTGTGAATTTTCCTCCCAATTTCAACTCTCATTTCCAAGAATGTTGTGTTCATAAACTATAAAAATTATATACTCCAAATCATATTAACCAGCTAACTATATATTGGATATATTGTTTAGCTTCCTGGCAACAGATTCAAGGATGAAATCCCAACAGAAAAAGCAAAACGAAAATAGAAATTCCAAAATGGAAAAAAAAAATTCTGCACTTAAGAAAAATGAATTGTGAAAAATTATTTGGGAGTTTAACCGCTTATTGGTAAAACACTTAGGATAAAACTACAGAAGGAATTTTCAGCACGATAACTAAGTGAGGACAGTTAAGACTGGACATATTTCTGGAAATGTACATTGACAGGGAAGGTGGAGAGGGGGAAAGATCAGGATATTTTCTCTGATTTAAGTTTCTCTCAATAAGTTTCCTGTGTTCGGAGTAGAAACTACTGTAGAGGCTAAGCCTCCCAATAGGAAAGATGGCTAAGATCTGCAAGAAAATGATGTTGGGCCCATTTTAAAAAAAAGACATAGGATATGTCTACACTGCTGGAGCCCAAACTACTACACTGCAATTTTCTAGCCCTGCAGCCCGAGCCAGTTGACACTGGCCAGCCATGGGTGTTTTACTGCAGCGTAAATATACTCCACGTCTCAAGATTCTGACCAGGTTTCTGGACTTGCTATTAGCCTCCTTTTTTCAGGAATTCTCTCTGTATGACCCAGGACCTTTAGAAACTAAATGCACAGATTCTAGGTCACTACAGTGTATCTTCAAGGTAATTCTCTGTGGTTTACATTATGTCAAAGCCTAGAACCAGAGAACAGTTTTGGGCCTCCTGGTGTATACCACCGTTTTGTCAGCCTTCTAGTCTGGTGAGTTCCTTCTAGGATGAATTTAGGTGTGGTAGGGAGATGATGCATTGAGGTGTCCACCTTCCATATCAAATGCCTATTACTCCTGACATGTAATCAAGAGCTAAGCATTATTAATAATACATATGCCAGCATATCCTTATATAGTGCTTTACAGAGTAAAACCCATTCCTTGAGTTTATAATCTATGGTTTCTTTAAAAAACAACAACAACAACAACAAAAAACCTGTTATGTTGCATTGCAGTTGACATATCAGGAATGATACATAAACAGTCTCAGGAGTTTCTCTTAGGTAAGCACTGTTGACAAAGGATTCAGCTTGAAAAAGCAGAACATAACCCAGTGCTTCTATATGCACTTGCTTAATTTAGTGGCTTCAAAGAGAACATTAAACATTTTATCATGTGTAACATAACTTTCCATACAGATATTAAATCTTATTCAGAAGACATTGTTGTTAATGAGTTGTATTTAACAGAAGCAACAGCTCAGCAAGCCTCAAGTATCGAAGATGGACCTTTTTGGACTTAGATCTGACGTGTCAACCAGAGGTGGATTTGTCAGAAGAGTCACAATTTGCAGTAGCAAACTACGGATTTAAGGTATGCCTAGTGTGACTAACTCTGCTGTGAAATCTATCTTGGCTTTGAGTTAAAACATGAAATTCAGTTGCTTTATAGAATCAGTAATCATTTGGGAGCATATCTTTACGTTTTTAAGGGAAGCATGAGCAAGTGAAGCATTTATAACACACGTGAGTTTCCCACCATCATGGAGTTTGAATGCTACAAAGAGGAACTGTACCCACAGGGCTTGTCTGCTTGGGCCCAGCCATTTTAAAGCGTGTGCTACTGCCACGTTAGGAATCTGTACCTTACTAAATGAATCCGCTCCCGTGGTAACAAAGCCCCTGCTGCATTTCAACTGCACTAACTACTGTGTGGGGTTTTTTTGTAAGGCGCTGCCTGCCGCCGCCTCATGGGAGCGGCTGTCACAAGCTGTGAGTGACAACGCGAACGAGGGAGATTTCAAACCCTGCTGCGGGAGCGGAAACCTCTCCCATGAAACACTCACGCCCCAGGCCCCCGGGGAAGGCAGCCGGCTGTAACCAGGCCCTGCCAACTGCCCCGCACCGAGCGCGCAGCCTTAGTGCAGGCAGCAGCAGCTGGAGCTGCCTGCCCGGAGCGCGGGCTCCCAGGGTGGGAGGCCGTCAGAAGCCCCCGCCCCGAGGGAGCACGGGGCAGTCGTGGGGATCGCTGCCCGCAGGCTATCCCAGAAAAATTCCCCTGAGCGGCTTTGGGCGCCGAGCGCTCCCGGGGGCCCGAGCAGGCTGAGGGCCCAGCCGCCGAGAGCTCTCCGAGGAGCCCGCTCATTGTTTCTCACACAAACCCAGGCAAACAGGAAGCCACCTCGGCATGCCCCCCCTCCCTTAACAGAAGAGCGACAGGCGGGGCGGCCAGTGAGAGTGGCGGTGCTGGCGCAGCGCAGCCAATGGGAGCCTGCGAGAGCGGGTAGGCGGGAGTTCCGGACTGGCAGGCGGGCGGGCGGTGGTGGTGTCGGCCGGGCCCCCTCTCCCGCTGCAAGCCCCACCTTTCGGCTTTCCCGCACCGTCAATCAAAATAGGAAAAAAAACCCGGAGTGGGCTCGGGCCGCCGCCGCCGCTTCAGCCCGTGAGCACAATAAGCATGTCCCCGGCGGCAGCCGCCTAGCCCCAGCCGGCGGGGCCTGTGTGCGAGCCAGCCAGCCTGCCTCCCGCCCAGCCAGCCGCTCGCACTCACACCATGACCGGTACGTACGCACAGAGCGAGCCGCCAGCGGGGCTCCCTGCCGCTCCTGGTCCGGCCCTGCGCTCCCCTCCGGCCCTGGCGCGTCTGCGTGTGAGCGAGGCGAGAGCGACACTGAGAGCAGCAGGAGGAGCAGGGGGAGGAGGGAGAAGAGGGGCAGGGGCAGCAGCGCGGGGAGGAGGAGGAGGAGGAGGAGGGCTCCGTGCGGGAGGGCGGGGGGAGCGCTGGGGTTAGGGGGGAAGGGAGGGGGTGATCTCTCCCGTCAGTGACTCTCCCCTCCCCCTCCCCGCTCGCCCGCAGCTCCCGAGAAGCCCGTGAAACAAGAGGAAATGGCTGCCTTAGACGTGGACAGCAGCAGCCACAGCGACTATCTCCAGCACGGCAACGGCGCTGCCTCGGCCTCCGCCGGGGCGGCCGCCCCCCAGGTAAGCGCAGGCCCGGCCGGGCCCCCTCCCTTCCCCCCGGGTGACACGTTGGGAGCGAGCGCGGGAGCCGGTGCCGCCGCTTCCTGTGTGCGAGTCTGAGGACGGGAGCCCGAGCCGCTGCCCCGCACTAACCGCCACCCACTTTCTCTCTCTGAACCCGCCCACTGTGGGTAGGACACTCAGCCGTCACCGCTCGCTCTGTTGGCGGCCACCTGCAGCAAGATCGGCCCGCCGTCGCCGGAGGAGGATGAGGCCGCCGCCGCCGCTCACTCTGCCGGAGCGGTAAGTGCCCGCCCCGCCGCGCTCGCACGGCCTGCCGGGGGGAGAGACCGCGCAGCCAGCCCGCCCGCCTGGGGGGAGGGACGGGACACACGGCACTGCCCGCCCGGGGGAGGGACGATGGCAGGGCCGACCTGCCAAGCGAGGGGTCCCCAGGCTCCCTTGCCTCTCCCGGAGGAGCTGGACTCCCTGGGGGAGGCGGGCGGGTAACTACCCCGCCTCGCCTCTGAAAGCGGCGCGTTCTCCTACTTTAAACGGGGGGAGGCGGGAAATCCAAACCCCCACCCCTGAGACCAGCACAATCCCGCCCTCTCCTCCCCACAAAACAGAGAGGAATCTCCCCTACACCTGATCACAGCCAACTCCTTCTCGAGCTGTCAGCCTGGAACCCCTCAGCGAACAATACCACAAAATGAAGGCTGGCTGAAAGGGAGGATGCAGTTTCAGACTAAAATGGCTGTGTAGAAATGATCAAAGCACTGGAAACTAGCTGCCTATAGGAACACGTCTCCTAGGTGCAGTTATTTTGCACTCTGAATTATAGACCAAGTTTCTACCCTTATCTCTCTGGTGCTGCTTGTTCTGAAAAGAGTCTTGATGACCTTGGAACCCCTAATAATGAGTTGGATCAAGTTGTAGACTAGAAAGGCATCCCTGTAACACCTTCTACTGTTTAACCATCTAAATAGCAAAATGCTAGTGGAGACTTTTTATAGTTTTTTTTTTTTTTTTTTTTTTTGTTTTTTTTTTTTAGTTTTTTTTTAAATTGGTCAAATCAAATTAGTGAATTGAGTGTCTTTTGATTATTAAGTTTTCTGATTTTTTTATGTATAGTAAGAAATATCTGCTTCAGAAGTTGTACATTCTAAATTGACATATGACATATATTACCATAGGAAAGGAGAGTTACTCAGGACCGG
>NW_027053968.1:0-2500 GCF_011386835.1 Chrysemys picta bellii
CGGGCCCCGGAGCCGGAAAAGGGAAAAAAAGGATCGGGCCCACTAGAGACATGGACCCGGCCGCCAAGCAGGCCGCCCTGGGCTGACCCTCCCCGGCCGCAGCGAGGGACTGCCTCCCGGCCGACAGGATCGGGCCCCTGGAAGTCTGGGGGTGGGGGGGGGAAATCGCCCCACGCCTCCGAGGAGGGCTGCCCGGGCGGGCCTGGCCCCGGAGCTCGAAAAAAAAAAAAAGGATCGGGCCCACTAGAGACATGGACCAGGCCGCCCTGGGCTCACCCTCCCCGGCCGCAGCGAGGGACTGCCTCCCGGCCGACTGGATCGGGCCCCTGGAAGTCTGGAAAAAAGACTGGAACCTGACGCCTCCGAGGAGGGGGCGCCCAGGGAAGGAGGGAGATCCGGGTTGACCTGGTGACCGGACGGGAAAGAGGCCACCGGGCGTCCCCCCCCTTAAAACCTAGGGGTTGACCTGGTGGCCGGAAAGCGAACCGGCCAGCAGGTGAACCCTTTCGATTCCACGGGTTGACCTGGTGCCCGGGAAGCGAACCGGCCAGCAGGTGAACCCGTTCGATTCCACGGGTTGACCTGGTGCCCGGGAGGGGACTCTGAAAATTTTTCAGCCCTTTCGACTCGGGGTTGACCTGGTGGCCGAGAGGGGACTCGCACGGCAGGCAAGCCGCCCTGGGCTCACCCTCCCCGGCCGCAGCGAGGGACTGCCACCCGGCCGACTGGATCGGGCCCCTGGAAGTCTGGAAAAAAGAATGGAACCTGACGCCTCCGAGGAGGGGGCGCCCAGGGAAGGAGGGAGATCCGGGTTGACCTGGTGACCGGACGGGAAAGAGGCCACCGGGCGTCCCCCCCCCTTAAAACCTAGGGGTTGACCTGGTGGCCGGAAAGCGAACCGGCCAGCAGGTGAACCCTTTCGATTCCACGGGTTGACCTGGTGGCCGGAAAGCGAACCGGCCAGCAGGTGAACCCGTTCGATTCCACGGGTTGACCTGGTGACCGGGAGGGGACTCTGAAAATTTTTCAGCCCTTTCGACTCGGGGTTGACCTGGTGGCCGAGAGGGGACTCGCACGGCAGGCAAGCCGCCCTGGGCTGACCCTCCCCGGCCGCAGCGAGGGACTGCCTCCCGGCCGACAGGATCGGGCCCCTGGAAGTCTGGGGGTGGGGGGGGGAAATCGCCCCACGCCTCCGAGGAGGGCTGCCCGGGCGGGCCTGGCCCCGGAGCTCGAAAAAAAAAAAAAGGATCGGGCCCACTAGAGACATGGACCAGGCCGCCCTGGGCTCACCCTCCCCGGCCGCAGCGAGGGACTGCCTCCCGGCCGACTGGATCGGGCCCCTGGAAGTCTGGGGGGGGGGGAAATGGAACCTGACGCCTCCGAGGAGGGGACGCCCAGGGAAGGAGGGAGATCCGGGTTGACCTGGTGACCGGACGGGAAAGAGGCCACCGGGCTTGCCCCCGTTAAAACCCCTAGGGGTTGACCTGGTGGCCGGAAAGCAAACCGGCCAGCAGGTGAACCCTTTCGATTCCACGGGTTGACCTGGTGCCCGGGAAGCGAACCGGCCAGCAGGTGAACCCGTCCGATTCCACGGGTTGACCTGGTGCCCGGGAGGGGACTCTGAAAATTTTTCAGCCCTTTCGACTCGGGGTTGACCTGGTGGCCGAGAGGGGCCTCGCACGGCAGGCAAGCCGCCCTGGGCTCACCCTCCCCGGCCGCAGCGAGGGACTGCCCCTCCCCACCCCCCGGCTGACAGGATCGGGCGCACTGGAAGTCTGGGACAGTATTTTCCCCGACGCCGGGGAGGGCGGGCGGAGGGGCTCTGGCGGCCAGCCCGGGCCCCGGAGCTCGAAAAGGAAAAAAGGACCGGGCCCGCGAGAGACGGGGGCCCTGCCGCAGGGGGGGGGGCAGTCCGACCGGGGCTCACCGTGCGGCAGGCCCGGGCGTCGGCAGGGGAAAGCGGGCGAGGAGGCGCGGGGCCGGGTGCCTACGGCCATACCGGACCGAACGCCCCCGATCCCGTCCGATCTCGGAAGGTAAACCGTCCCGGGCCTGGCTAGTACTTGGATGGGTGACCGCCTGGGAATCCCAGGTGCCGTAGGCAGCTTTTCCCGGTCCGAGTCAGCTCTCTCTCCTTTTCTGGGGGGGAAGGAGAGGGGGGGACGGGCCGGAAAGCCCCTCGTCGCTCCTGCCGAGTCGGAGGTCGCGGCCGCAGGTCACGGGTCTGGGCGCCTGGGGTCCGGCTCCCCACCCACCCGGCTTCCTCCGCGGAGGACCCCCCCCGGGGCCACCGAAGCCGCTGGGGGAGACCCCGGGCATGGGGCGGACTGGCCCGGACCCTCCCGGCCGCCGGCCCGCAGGTCCGCCCCGAATCCCCCCCCGCGGCCACCCAGGCCAGGCCTGGCCAGGCGGGACGGACGGCGGGTGTCCAGCGCCCAGCGGCTTCCTCCAGCGGGGACCCACGGACCCCAAAGCCGCAGGGGGAGGCCCCGGGCCCGGG
>NW_027053968.1:15000-18601 GCF_011386835.1 Chrysemys picta bellii
CCCTGGAAGTCTGGGGGTGGGGGGGGGAAATCGCCCCACGCCTCCGAGGAGGGCTGCCCGGGCGGGCCTGGCCCCGGAGCTCGAAAAAAAAAAAAAGGATCGGGCCCACTAGAGACATGGACCAGGCCGCCCTGGGCTCACCCTCCCCGGCCGCAGCGAGGGACTGCCTCCCGGCCGACTGGATCGGGCCCCTGGAAGTCTGGAAAAAAGACTGGAACCTGACGCCTCCGAGGAGGGGGCGCCCAGGGAAGGAGGGAGATCCGGGTTGACCTGGTGACCGGACGGGAAAGAGGCCACCGGGCGTCCCCCCCCTTAAAACCTAGGGGTTGACCTGGTGGCCGGAAAGCGAACCGGCCAGCAGGTGAACCCTTTCGATTCCACGGGTTGACCTGGTGCCCGGGAAGCGAACCGGCCAGCAGGTGAACCCGTTCGATTCCACGGGTTGACCTGGTGCCCGGGAGGGGACTCTGAAAATTTTTCAGCCCTTTCGACTCGGGGTTGACCTGGTGGCCGAGAGGGGACTCGCACGGCAGGCAAGCCGCCCTGGGCTGACCCTCCCCGGCCGCAGCGAGGGACTGCCTCCCGGCCGACAGGATCGGGCCCCTGGAAGTCTGGGGGGGGGGGAAATCGCCCCACGCCTCCGAGGAGGGCTGCCCGGGCGGGCCTGGCCCCGGAGCTCGAAAAAAAAAAAAAGGATCGGGCCCACTAGAGACATGGACCAGGCCGCCCTGGGCTCACCCTCCCCGGCCGCAGCGAGGGACTGCCTCCCGGCCGACTGGATCGGGCCCCTGGAAGTCTGGAAAAAAGACTGGAACCTGACGCCTCCGAGGAGGGGGCGCCCAGGGAAGGAGGGAGATCCGGGTTGACCTGGTGACCGGACGGGAAAGAGGCCACCGGGCGTCCCCCCCCTTAAAACCTAGGGGTTGACCTGGTGGCCGGAAAGCGAACCGGCCAGCAGGTGAACCCTTTCGATTCCACGGGTTGACCTGGTGCCCGGGAAGCGAACCGGCCAGCAGGTGAACCCGTTCGATTCCACGGGTTGACCTGGTGCCCGGGAGGGGACTCTGAAAATTTTTCAGCCCTTTCGACTCGGGGTTGACCTGGTGGCCGAGAGGGGACTCGCACGGCAGGCAAGCCGCCCTGGGCTCACCCTCCCCGGCCGCAGCGAGGGACTGCCACCCGGCCGACTGGATCGGGCCCCTGGAAGTCTGGAAAAAAGAATGGAACCTGACGCCTCCGAGGAGGGGGCGCCCAGGGAAGGAGGGAGATCCGGGTTGACCTGGTGACCGGACGGGAAAGAGGCCACCGGGCGTCCCCCCCCCTTAAAACCTAGGGGTTGACCTGGTGGCCGGAAAGCGAACCGGCCAGCAGGTGAACCCTTTCGATTCCACGGGTTGACCTGGTGGCCGGAAAGCGAACCGGCCAGCAGGTGAACCCGTTCGATTCCACGGGTTGACCTGGTGCCCGGGAGGGGACTCTGAAAATTTTTCAGCCCTTTCGACTCGGGGTTGACCTGGTGGCCGAGAGGGGACTCGCACGGCAGGCAAGCCGCCCTGGGCTGACCCTCCCCGGCCGCAGCGAGGGACTGCCTCCCGGCCGACAGGATCGGGCCCCTGGAAGTCTGGGGGGGGGGGAAATCGCCCCACGCCTCCGAGGAGGGCTGCCCGGGCGGGCCTGGCCCCGGAGCTCGAAAAAAAAAAAAAGGATCGGGCCCACTAGAGACATGGACCAGGCCGCCCTGGGCTCACCCTCCCCGGCCGCAGCGAGGGACTGCCTCCCGGCCGACTGGATCGGGCCCCTGGAAGTCTGGAAAAAAGACTGGAACCTGACGCCTCCGAGGAGGGGGCGCCCAGGGAAGGAGGGAGATCCGGGTTGACCTGGTGACCGGACGGGAAAGAGGCCACCGGGCGTCCCCCCCCTTAAAACCTAGGGGTTGACCTGGTGGCCGGAAAGCGAACCGGCCAGCAGGTGAACCCTTTCGATTCCACGGGTTGACCTGGTGCCCGGGAAGCGAACCGGCCAGCAGGTGAACCCGTTCGATTCCACGGGTTGACCTGGTGCCCGGGAGGGGACTCTGAAAATTTTTCAGCCCTTTCGACTCGGGGTTGACCTGGTGGCCGAGAGGGGACTCGCACGGCAGGCAAGCCGCCCTGGGCTCACCCTCCCCGGCCGCAGCGAGGGACTGCCACCCGGCCGACTGGATCGGGCCCCTGGAAGTCTGGAAAAAAGAATGGAACCTGACGCCTCCGAGGAGGGGGCGCCCAGGGAAGGAGGGAGATCCGGGTTGACCTGGTGACCGGACGGGAAAGAGGCCACCGGGCGTCCCCCCCCCTTAAAACCTAGGGGTTGACCTGGTGGCCGGAAAGCGAACCGGCCAGCAGGTGAACCCTTTCGATTCCACGGGTTGACCTGGTGGCCGGAAAGCGAACCGGCCAGCAGGTGAACCCGTTCGATTCCACGGGTTGACCTGGTGCCCGGGAGGGGACTCTGAAAATTTTTCAGCCCTTTCGACTCGGGGTTGACCTGGTGGCCGAGAGGGGACTCGCACGGCAGGCAAGCCGCCCTGGGCTGACCCTCCCCGGCCGCAGCGAGGGACTGCCTCCCGGCCGACAGGATCGGGCCCCTGGAAGTCTGGGGGCGGGGGGAAATCGCCCCACGCCTCCGAGGAGGGCTGCCCGGGCGGGCCTGGCCCCGGAGCTCGAAAAAAAAAAAAAGGATCGGGCCCACTAGAGACATGGACCAGGCCGCCCTGGGCTCACCCTCCCCGGCCGCAGCGAGGGACTGCCTCCCGGCCGACTGGATCGGGCCCCTGGAAGTCTGGAAAAAAGACTGGAACCTGACGCCTCCGAGGAGGGGGCGCCCAGGGAAGGAGGGAGATCCGGGTTGACCTGGTGACCGGACGGGAAAGAGGCCACCGGGCGTCCCCCCCCTTAAAACCTAGGGGTTGACCTGGTGGCCGGAAAGCGAACCGGCCAGCAGGTGAACCCTTTCGATTCCACGGGTTGACCTGGTGCCCGGGAAGCGAACCGGCCAGCAGGTGAACCCGTTCGATTCCACGGGTTGACCTGGTGCCCGGGAGGGGACTCTGAAAATTTTTCAGCCCTTTCGACTCGGGGTTGACCTGGTGGCCGAGAGGGGACTCGCACGGCAGGCAAGCCGCCCTGGGCTCACCCTCCCCGGCCGCAGCGAGGGACTGCCACCCGGCCGACTGGATCGGGCCCCTGGAAGTCTGGAAAAAAGAATGGAACCTGACGCCTCCGAGGAGGGGGCGCCCAGGGAAGGAGGGAGATCCGGGTTGACCTGGTGACCGGACGGGAAAGAGGCCACCGGGCGTGCCCCCGTTAAAACCCCTAGGGGTTGACCTGGTGGCCGGAAAGCAAACCGGCCAGCAGGTGAACCCTTTCGATTCCACGGGTTGACCTGGTGCCCGGGAAGCGAACCGGCCAGCAGGTGAACCCGTCCGATTCCACGGGTTGACCTGGTGCCCGGGAGGGGACTCTGAAAATTTTTCAGCCCTTTCGACTCGGGGTTGACCTGGTGGCCGAGAGGGGCCTCGCACGGCAGGCAAGCCGCCCTGGGCTCACCCTCCCCGGCCGCAGCG
>NW_027053969.1:0-3000 GCF_011386835.1 Chrysemys picta bellii
GCCATGTGTGCTTGGGCCTTTGGGTTAGTTACTATTATTCCCCCAATTGCCTCAAACCCATTAAAAACAACACATTATGCACAGTAAAAAAACCTGTTAGTTTGAAACAAACCAAGTACTTTTAAAAACCCTACACCTATGCCTTGCACAGACCCCTCTCTCACACAAAGCAGCACATTTTTAAAAAAATACTTTTCAATAACGCCCCTACGCATTTAAAAGCCAATTTCAAAAAAGTTCCCTTTCACTATGGGATAAAGTGTTGCAAGCACATGCTTGTTCTGTTCCCCCCCATTTGTGTTTGGGCCTTCATGTTAAAGAACAAGAACAAATTGTAGTTAGTATTGCCACCAAATCCCTATACAACTTGCGTAATACCTAAAGTTTTAAAAAAAAGTATTAAGCACAACTATAGTTAAAATGGTTTTTACCTTGGCCTGTTGGTGAACTGCAGTTTAAAGTTACTGGTTCCATGCTAAGCAGATCACACTGCAAGGAAGATAGACACCATTAGGGTTACCATATCTCATAAATAAAAAAAGAGGACCCTCCACGGGCCCTGGCCCCGCCCATTTCCCCACCCCTAGCCCTGCCCCAACTCCGGCCCTTCCCCATCCTAACCCCGCCCCTTCCTCCCTCCCACTCCCAGCCAGGGGGAAAGGGCTGCCCCAGCGCTACCGGCTTCAGGGTTTGCCGGGCAGCCCCCAGACCCTGCGCCCCCAGCCGGCGCTTCCCCAGCGCAGCTGGAGCCCGGGAGGGGAAGCGCCCAGCCGGGGGCGCAGGGTCTGGAGGCACGGGGGCTGCCCGAAGCCGGTAGCGCTCGGGCAGCCCGGCTCTTAAACAGAGCCGAAGAGTCGGGGAGGAGCAGAGCCGCCATTTTCCCTGACATGTTCGGCTTTTTGGCAATTCCCCCCGGACGGGGGTTTGACTGCCGAAAAGCCGGACATATCCGGGAAAAAGAGGACGTATGGTAACCCTAGACACCATTATTTTCCAAAGACAGCATGGGCAAAGAGTGGCATTTCAGAGTTAAAGACAGCAAGCCTTACCTCTTTCTGCAGTCCAGCAGCCATTCAAGAATGTTTCTGTTGAAAAGGACAGTCTCCAACATACCTGAGCTTTTTATAGCATCTTAGCCCATTGTTTCAAACAGACTTCAACATAGTAGCTAGCATGTTAATTTAATCACCACAGCTCTGAAAGAATAGATCCTTAAGGACTTTAGGCACCTCTCCCATAGCACACCCTTTTGTGATCTGGGGTGGGGGAACCAAGTTGTCTGCACAACAGGGCTATTTTTTTAAGTAAGTTACAATAAATTTTTCAGTAGGGCCATCTTACAGTATCGAACAGTACCCATTTCCAAGTGGGGGGCCCTTTGCAGATATAAATGAATGTCTTGGGGCTTTTTTATTAAACATGTCTTTCATGCTTAAAGTTTGGGGGGGGGTTCCTAGAAAGAATGACCCATAGCAATCAACCAACTCCAGGGCCATATTTAAACCGTCCAATAGTGTCCCACCAACTCCTGGGGTCATATTTAAACTGTCCAATGGAGTTCTGCCAACTCCAGGGGTTATATTTAAACTTTCCAGTCGCATCTGCGAATTCCTGAGGTTTTATTTCATTTCATATTAATCAGAACTCACCATCCACACCCACCCACCCCCCTTACTATGGGTGCACCCCCATCAAATTTAACCCTATGGCAACAAGGGTAAGTAATCGCAGTCACCCTGGCTATTCAGTGAGGGGGGAGGTGTAGTTAAACCCATTCAGTTCAACTCTATTGTACTCAAACACATGTCTGAACAAGCCCTGTTTGTTTTATTGTAAGCACATTTTTTTTAGGATTTTTTCCCCCTCCCACAGCATACATTTCAGCTTTTTGCTGTAAATGGGTCACTTTTACACAAAAACCCCACAAGAGCTAGGTGCTCACAAACAATTGATTTGTTATTTAAAAGTCATACAGCTCCTTGAAAACAAACCAAGATGCTTCATGAAAACTTTCAGAAAAGAAATAGTGTAAGCACCCCACTGCTTGTTTTTCGATTTACACAACCCCCAGTTCCTAACCCATTACACCTCCTCCTCGACCGTCGCTTCTTAATCATTCATTTAGCTGTGCGACGTCTTTTCCATTCACTTTGTCCGCCGGTGACTCCCCCAAGCCGTGATCGCATTCCACCTGTAAGGGGGTGGACAAAGACAGGCCTCGGGGCTAAAACAAAGTCCAAAGTTCTCACGGGGGTAGTGAAGGAGTCCATGTTTCCACTCAGCAGCCTTTCCATGATTTCTAAAACACGTGTTCTTGGTAAGAGATGGCCTCCTCTGTCCGGTGCTGGGACTTATGGGGTAATGGTGCTGCAATTTGATTGGCAGAGGGCTTTGGGAGGAGTTCTTAGTGGGGTCATACGGCTCACTTCCGGATGGGTCACCCCGCCCCAGATCTCGCTCTGATTGGTCAAATTCTCCTCTTGAGGCAGTCCTATCAGGGCAAAACACATCCTAATTGGTAGAGGGTGGTGGGGGGAGCTCTTAGAGGCATCACACAAGCCACTTCCAGACGGGTCACCCCACTCCGGAACTCGCCCTGATTGGTCAAATCTCCTCTCGGGGTGGTCCTTTCGGGATGAAACCCATCCTGATTGGTAGAGGGTGGTGGGAGGAGTTCTTAGGGGGGTCACATGACACACCTTGCTTCCAGTCATGTGGTCACCTTGATCCCGGAAGTAACACCCCCATGTGGTGGGACTTCCAGTGACAGAAGGGAGGGACTAAGGGTAAAAGGGTGGGGCTTAAGGGGTCAAGAGGCGGGGGTTAGGGTTTGATTGATGGTAGGACTATTATAGTACTGCTGGGTGTCCGAGTCAAGAATGGTGGAGTAGCTCCAGAGACGGAGATTGGTTAAAGGAACCATAGAATCATAGAATATCAGGGTTGGAAGGGACCTCAAGAGGTCATCTAGTCCAACCCCCTGCTCAAAGCAGGACCAAT
>NW_027053969.1:3500-4500 GCF_011386835.1 Chrysemys picta bellii
TCCCAACTAAATCATCCCAGCCAGGGCTTTGTCAAGCCGGGCCTTAAAAACCTCCAAGGAAGGAGACTCCACCACCTCCCTAGGTAACGCATTCCAGTGCTTCACCACCCTCCTAGTGAAATAGTGTTTCCTAATATCCAACCTGGACCTTCCCCACTGCAACTTGAGACCATTGTTCCTTGTTCTGTCATCTGCCACCACTGAGAACAGCCGAGCTCCATCCTCTTTGGAACTCCCCTTCAGGTAGTTGAAGGCTGCTATCAAATCCCCCCTCATTCTTCTCTTCTGGAGACTAATCAATCCCAGTTCCCTCAGCCTCTCCTCATAAGTCACGTGCTCCAGACCCCTAATCATTTTTGTTGCCCTCCGTTGGACTCTTTCCAATTTTTCCACATCCTTCTTGTAGTGTGGGGCCCAAAACTGGACACAGTATTCCAGATGAGGCCTCACCAATGTGGAATAAAGGGGAACGATTCACGTTCCTCGATCTGCTGGCAATACCCCTACTTATACAGCCCAAAATGCCAATAGCCTTCTTGGCAACAAGAGCACACTGTTGACTCATATCCAGCTTCTCGTCCACTGTGACCTCTAGGTCCTTTTCTGCAGAACTGCTACCTAGCCATTCGGTCCCTAGTCTGTAGCAGTGAATGGGATTCTTCCGTCCTAAGTGCAGGACTCTGCACTTGTCCTTGTTGAACCTCATCAGGTTTTTTTTGGCCCAATCCTCTAATTTGTCTAGGTCCCTCTGTATCCGATCCCTACCCTCTAGTGTATCTACCACGCCCCCTAGTTTAGTGTCATCTGCAAACTTGCTGAGAGTGCAGTCCACACCATCCTCCAGATCATTAATAAAGGTATTAAACAAAACCAGCCCCAGGACCGACCCTTGGGGCACTCCGCTTGAAACCGGCTGCCAACTAGACATGGAGCCATTGATCACTACCCGTTGAGCCCGACGATCTAGCCAGCTTTCTATCCCCCTTACAGTCCATTCATC
>NW_027053969.1:5000-6763 GCF_011386835.1 Chrysemys picta bellii
CAGCCCATACTTCTTTAACTTGGCGGCAAGTATACTGTGGGAGACCGTATCAAAAGCTTTGCTAAAGTCAAGGAATAACACATTCACTGCTTTTCCCTCATCCACAGAGCCAGTTATCTCATCATAGAAGGCAATTAGGTTAGTCAGGCACGACTTCCCCTTCGTGAATCCATGCTGACTCTTCCTGATCACTTTCCTCTCCTCTAAATGTTTCATAATTGATTCCTTGAGGACCTGCTCCATGATTTTTCCATTGCACAACTCCAGTAGGGGCAGAACCGGGCCAGGATCATGTAGTGAGGCCATGGTTCACACCTGGAGTGATCTGGCTACTTACTTGCAGAGAGCCTGCTTTTATGCAAAAAGTTGCACAACCTGATGTCACATGCTGCATCTGATAATTAGGTCCAGTGGTAGGTAGGAGCCTAGGTCGCAGCGAGGTGCAGGATGGCACCTAGGCTAAGACTGGTTTCAGAGTAGCAGCCGTGTTAGTCTGTATCCGCAAAAAGAAGAACAGGAGTACTTGTGGCACCTTAGAGACTAACAAATTTATTAGAGCATAAGCTTTCGTGGACTACAACCCACTTCTTCGGATGCATATAGAATGGAACATATATTGAGGATATATATATACACACATACAGAGAGCATAAACAGGTGGGAGTTGTCTTACCAACTCTGAGAGGCCAATTAATTAAGAGAAAAAAAACTTTTGAAGTGATAATCAAGCTAGCCCAGTACAGACAGTTTGATAAGAAGTGTGAGAGTGAGGCTAAGACTGGTGCTAGAATTAAGATCCAGGGACACACCAGGATCAAAACCGAGATCAGAGTCCATCAACAAAGCAGAAGCAGAAGCAGAGCCAGTGTCCAAGTCCAGGCTATTACCCCATGCTGTGAATCTCACAATTGTTGGCTCCCAGGAAATCTGCAAAGGTTTTCCTCAAACTTCATCTGCGAGGATTTCCAATCTAACACTCATTTGGGCACGGGACAAATGGAAGACAGATTTCAAAACACACTATGGACATTTTAACTGTCTGATATGCTATTGGAGCTAACTAACAGTCACCTGACCTTGCAACCCTTCATCAGTGATGTATCTGGGAACAGTGTCATCTATTCAGGTGACATACTCCTCTTTTCGGAGAACCCAGAGCAGCACACACACCTCATCCGGACCTGGAGAGGTTTCAGCAGCGTGGTCTCAACACAGAATTGGTAAAGCCTATCTCCAGCGAACTCTCCACAGAGTTTAGGGGGTACATCCTCTCCCCAGAAGGTGTTACGATTGATGCAAATAAGGTGGAAGCCATTCATAAATGGGACAAAGTTTGAAGTCCTCAGCGCTTCCTAGACTTCACCAGCTTTACTGCTGCATCGGCCCAGGGTTCTCAGAGCCAGTAAACCCCGAGAGCTTCCTCCACAAAATGGCCACATTCGTTTGGTCATCCAAGTTCCAACAAGCCTGCAAACAGCTCAGAATTGCCTTCACCACTGCATCTATTCTGACGCACAGCATTCATCATGGAAGTAGACGCATCTACTATGACCACCTGGGCCTGCTTTGTTTGGTGCTGCCAGAGGTGGACTGAAATTCAGACTTAGCTTGACACACGTGACTTCTGCGCTTTCACCAAGGCACCACGCACCTAACTTCTTGGCATCTCAGGCCTCTGAAGACCCTGCTCCGTCCATGGCAGCCATTGCCAAGAATTTCACTCATTCAAATGGCCACATGATGGAACTGACTCTCATAGATCA
>NW_027053969.1:7263-8263 GCF_011386835.1 Chrysemys picta bellii
CCTGACCAAGATGGCGAGCTTCATCCCTCTGTGCACGAGTACCTTCGGCTAAGAGGACAGATCAGCTCCAAATTTCCAAAGGCCAATGACACCTTTGTTTTGCTAACTATAGATTTCCCACTGATTTCATGCCACACTACGAATAGTCACTCCGCACTTCCCAGCTATCGACCTGGGTCAACGAATCCACCACATTCAAGAAGAACGAAGGGAGCCCCTCGAGGACACTAGGAAGGAGTCAGATATTATACGGACTGCTGATGACAAGAGGGAAGCCATTTGCTGAAGGGAGGTAGCAAGTCCCTGGCACTGACCGAATCCCTAAGCCCCGTCTGTTGGAGCAGTTCCTGACCCATCCCCCTTGGATGACCTTCTGATCCCATCCTCCTCCCCTGGCTCTAGGGAGCAAACTCTGGGTCCCTTCCCTCACTCTGGCACAATCTGTGCCCAGAGGGACCGAGCCCCTCACAGACAATGGGACTGTCCTACCTTCTCCTCCTTGTGGGGGGGACTACTACCCCCATTTTACAGACAGGGAATGAAGATGATGAAATGACCTCTCCAAAGTCACACCTGGAAATGTGGAGGAGATCTGGGAACTGGACTGGGTTTTACAGGAGTGCCCTCCCCACAGAGGCAGCTTCACTTTCTGCCCTTCGTTCTCTCCTCCCCCCTTGGCCCGTCTTCGATGGGGATCTCTGAACCGGGAATGAGCAGGGGCTTCCTCCTCCTCTGTCTTTGAATGTCTGGGATCTGTCCCCAGCAATGCAGCCTGCAGCTGGCCCAGCTTGGGGAGCCATGACCTCATCCTGTGAAATCGAGACGTGCTGGCTCTCAGTCATGCTTCAATGGAAAACCATGCACCCCACACAGAGGTAGGAACCGCCCATTCCCAGGTTGTTCTGAGGAGCCAGGATTCCTCCAGGAGCTGGGGAAGGGCACAGTGAGCAGTCTGTCAGAGGTAGGGGAGGATCGTGTAAGGGGAGGGTCTAAGAGAGGA
>NW_027053969.1:8763-11763 GCF_011386835.1 Chrysemys picta bellii
GGAGGGTGAGCTAGGCTCTGTATTTGGGCTTGGCAGGGATCAAGAGAAGGGACGGGGCTATTAGAGGCAATGCGAGGTGCAAGGGGTGTCGGAGATGGGGGCAAGGCCTGAAAAGTTCAGCTACTTTAGATGAGTTGTGCCAGCGAATCACCGGTTGAGGTGACTGAAAGCTCTGAACTGGGGCTGGCCGAAAGCATCCTCCTCAGATGGGAACATCCCAAAAGTCTGCAGAAGCTCAGCCTCTGAGGTGAACGTTGTGGCCCAAACCTCTCTCTGCTCTGTACCTCGCAGGATTCCAGCCGGCTGTTCCAATCCAGGAGGAAAACTCTGCCACTGAAATCTCACAGCCCCTGTGCAGTGAAGTGCCACTTAAACCCACTGTGATGCACAGACCTTGCCCTGGCTGTCTGCACAGGCCTGAATTTCACCCCTTCAGAGTGTAAGGAAATAATTGGCTGAAGGCCTTTTTTTCTTTTTGGATGGCTGTCTAGTGGGGAAAAACTATGGGGATTTTTAACCTGTTTGGCTCCCATGACTGGTGCTTCAATGATGCAGACAAGTGCTGATGCATTGGTTGATTTCCCCACCTTGTAATCTACTCTCTTCTTCTCTTTTAACAGGTATTCTAAGGGCACCCCGTGCTTCATATGGGCATTCTTGGGTGGGCAGATTGCATCAGACCTGCACTTGAATAAATAATAGTGAATGAAATATGCAGACACTAAAGTTCTGCAGCCAAATTCTCAGAAACCTTCCTCTTCAATGGAGGATCAGGATTTTATTTCTAATTGATTTGTTTAAAAAGTGCTAAGCAGATGCTACACTGTAATAAGAGGAAACAGAAGCAAAAACTGAAAGAATGTTACTGAAACCAATGAACAGATGCGGAGAGTGGAAACACGGCAAAGCAAACAAATGACTACTATGAGTAAATAACCTGAAAGCAGATGGAGAAGAAAAGCTCATCTGGGTAATTGTGGCTCTTGGGACAAAAATCAGGTTCCTGGTATGTAGCCTGGCTGAGATCATACCTTTTCCCTGGATCCCAGACCTGGGCTACAGACGTCATTCTCTGTGTGATGTCCTTATTTTATTCCTAGGGAAAGGATCCCCAACAGAGATGTAAGGATCCTGGACTCTAATGTCTGCAAGAAGCTTCAGCCACCTTCACAGGTAGAAGTCACTGTCTTTCCTACAATGCCACTAGTGCTCTTTCTGCTCTCCAGATCTGCTCCCTCCAGCAGGACAGAGACACCCCTTAACTCCCCAAGTCCTGATTTCCTACAATTCAAGGGGCTGAGGGTTTGCATTGCCTCCACCATCAGAGACTTTTTCCTATGGGAATCTCCCTAGAGCAGGGGAGAAATCTATTCTTCCATTAGAATGAGACTGCTCAGTAAATCCACTCACACTGACCTTATCTCAGCTGCTTTGTTTATCCGAGATTAGTAGTATCTTTGGAAAACACTTAGGGTGCCGGGGTGTGAGGTGGAGCAGGGGAGACGGGCGCTCCAGCAGATTCCCCTGAAGAACACCACCCTGTCTTTCTCTGGTCAAGCTCAGACTCGCCGTGCATTGTGGAAGTGAAGACCGGATGGGTGCTGCTGGATTGACCTTGATGTGCCATATCCTTGTGTGGATGAAGGACCTACATCTCAGGGATGGCCAGCAGCAGATGTAACACATGTGTCGAGGAATAGGCTAAACAACCTACACTGATAGGTAAGTAAAATCATGGCCATGTGTAGACATCACAGGAATTGGGGATTGAACCAGGGTCCTTCAGCACAAGCCCCTCTCACTCAGTGTCAACCAATCCAGCTCCACCCACTAGATTACATCCTTATCCATTGTCACAGAACCCAGGAGCCCTGATTCTCAGACCCGGGCCTTACATCACCAGGCCAAACCGCCTCCCATTATGGGCGTTGTAGAAGGGACCATTGGCAAAAACCCCTCTTCATTCCCCCTGTCAGAGACTGCAGCCACGGGTGACAAGAGAATGAGCTGAGATCTCCCCTGTGGGAATCCGAGGGGCTGCACATTTGGGGTTTCACAGGGAAGGCCTCTGGCAGCCGTTGACAGAGTGTTCCTGGGAGGAGATTTTCCGTCTCTAACAAAGGGTTTCTGTTCCCCCAGATCTCAGCCGCTCAGCAGAATGCAGGAGAGCCAAGTGCTGATGGGCTAGAGGGGTCCCAGGAGTCGCTGTGCGGCAGGTGCAGTGTCTGCAGTCACCATGGGCCAAACCCTGCGCTCCAGACAACCCAGGCTGTTTCCCTGGATTGCGAAGGGGACTTTGGCTTGGGGAATCAGTTCTGGTGCCTGTGTCTACAACTGGGATGTTTTCATGAGGCTACTCAATGGTCCATGAATCACCATGTGAGCAAGGGGAGAATGGACATTAGAGAGCGAGGCTGGGACCTCTGCAGAGCCGCTGCAGTCGAGCATCCACAGCCAGAAGAGAGACGATGGGAAACGCGCTTAGATGGGGGCCACAGCCACAGCAGCTGTCTCATCAAGCTCTGCTCACGCTCTAGACAGCAGAGGCAGGACAAAGAGCCACACAGTGAGAGCCTGGGTTGCAATTAGCAATATGCCATTTTTTCAGTGGATTATGCTGTCCTGACTGTCTATTTCCTGTAAAGTCCACATCCAACCTCCCTGGATGACCTCAGTGGGAGTTAGGTTCTCCGTGCCCACAGGACAGGGCTGGCCTTACCATGAGGCGAACTGAGGCGGCTGCCTCGGGTGACAGACTGTGGAGGGCGCCACTAGGACCCAGAGTGTAGAAAATTGTGTCTGCTCCTGGTACATATGTATCCTCTCTGCTCTAGACGCACAGAGATGGTGGCGTGCTGGGCTGGAGGAAGGAGGGCACAAGAGATATAACAGGCAGGCAGGAGAAAAGGTGAGATGGAATAACAGAAAGCAACAGGAGCTGCAGGGAGAGAGAGGAGGAGGAGCCTCTTATGTACCTCTCTAGCACCCTCAGGAGCCTGG
>NW_027053969.1:12263-14263 GCF_011386835.1 Chrysemys picta bellii
ATTGAGTCACACCAGCTTCTCAGGGAGCTTCCTGTTTCCTGCTGCTTCCCTGAACCCACTTGAGGAGAACAGGCAGTGAATTGAGGTAGTAGGAGCCAGTTAGGCCCTTAAGACGCTGATATCTTCCCTCACTCAGGTCCTGCTACCAGCCTGCTTATTTGTCCTCTGGGGCAGCATTCAGAAAAAGAAAGAAAGCAAAAGAAGCTTTTCTATCTAAGCAGGAAGGAGCTCTCCTGAGATACATAGACACAAATGTTCACGGTGAGCCTTCCGGCCCCAGTGAGGATGTGAGTGGTGAGGAGATGCCTGATCGTCCAGTTAGTCAGAGTGCAGGTGACCTGGCAGCCACTGCAGCATCCATATCTCCATCTCCAATGGATGTAACCATGCAGATTCCTGAAGAAAAGTGTAGATCAGAGAGGAGTGTGGTGGAGGCGCAAGAAACAGCTGCTGCTGAGTTTAGTTCCTTAAATCTAGATGATCCAGGACGGTGGACCCACTTGAGCAGTAGCCTGAGGGACTTCCTTGTACTGCATGGGCCACAGCAGGTGAAAAACGTCATGTTCCCCAAAGACAATGAAAATAGAAGTTTCCTTCCAACACATTACTTGTGTGAAATCCCCAATGGTGACAAAGTGGAGAGGCCATGGCTTATGTACTCAAAACCCCAGAATGCTGCATACTGTTTTTGTTGCAAACTCTTCCAGTTTAATGTTCCAGCCCCATTGGGTTCTACAGGAGCAAAGGACTGAAAAAATCTGGCTAGAAATCTGGCATGCCATGAGAAGGCAGCAAATCAAGCGAGAGCATTCCATAGGTGGAAAGAACTTGAGATGAGACTAAGGTTAAAGGCCACCATAGATGATCAGCATCAAGAGAAGATTGCATCAGAGTCTCTTTACTGGCAAAATGTTCTGAAAAGGCTCATTGCCATTGTGAGAATGCTTGCTACCCAAAACCTAGCACTGCGTGGCACTTCAGGTCAGCTGTATGTGCCAAACAATGGAAACTTCCTTAAAATTGTGGAGCTGATGGCTGAGTTTGATGCTGTACTCCAGGAGCATCTAAGAAGAGTCACCACCCAAGAAATGGACACACCCCACGACCTTGGAAAAATAATTCAAAATGAGATCATACAATTACTGGCAACAAAAGTCAAACAGAAGATTGCGGCAGATCTGAAGTCAGCAGGATATAACTCTTTTATTCTGGACTTCACACCGACATCAGCCGTACGGAACAAATGACTTTAATGGTGCGTGTTGTAACAACAACAGAACCTAGTGAAAATGTCCCTGCAATGGTGGCTGTCAGAGAGCATTTTCTAGAATGTATTGACACTGATGATACTACAGGAGCTGGAATTGCAAATATGCTTCTTAAAAAGCTGGAAGATATGGGAATTGCGATAGCTGACATGAGAAGTCAGGTCTACGATAATGGTGCCAACATGAGAGGAAAGAAGAGAGGAGCGCAGACACTGATCCGAGTGTTAAACCCTCGAGCTTTTTTTGTCCCATGCAGTTCTCATTCATTGAACTTGGTGGTCAGTGATGCAGCATCAGCTTCTAGAGAGGAGCTGATTTTTTTAATAAAAGAACAGGAGTACTTGTGGCACCTTAGAGACTAACAAATTTATTTGAGCATAAGCTTTCGTGAACTACAGCCCACTTCATCGGATGCATAGAATGGAACATATAGTAAGGAGATATATATACAAACAGAGAATATGAAAAGGTGGGGGTTGTATCACAGGCTGTAGGTGCTCTTCCTAATTTGAAACAGGTACGTCAAAACTGAAGATCTGAAAAACAAGTCCTAGGTTAGAGAATTGTCTTTTGTAACTATAAAAGTAACCTACAAGCTTCAACCAAAGACATGCTGGAGGCATCAGCTCATCCACACATCTTCCCAAATCTAGCCTGGGAAAGAAGATGTGCTTGACCACATTCCCAGAATGTTAACACATCCAAGGGATTGTGGACCAAAGTAGAAGCGAG
>NW_027053969.1:14763-21572 GCF_011386835.1 Chrysemys picta bellii
TTTGAAAGCTGGTGACTCTCTCTCCCCAAAAGATGCTCTGTCCCTAGCCCTCAATTTGAATCAAAATATTTCCAGAGTAAAATTCTTCTTCAGAAGATACCAAGAGGAACTGCCCTCTTTCAAAACAGCTTGCATCTTCTATTCTCAAGGACGGCTCTCTGTGCGGACATGGACTACCAGCTTCTGTGAGGGCAGCTTGACTTTACTGCTTTGGAAATAATGGCCGAGGTGTTCATATTGAAAGAGGATGTCTTTCCTTAAAGGCAGCTTTAGCCTCATTCCTGTCAACAATTATGAGAGCTGGTGGCCATTTTGAAAGGCTGCAATTCTCTGAAGAAGAACGATTCACCATTAAAACTTTCGGAACATGTTCCCCTTGCCTATGGAGTTTTTACACACATACACATAAATTCTTATGCATTAACCATTTTAGCAGAAAATTTCAGCTTTTTCTCAAAAATAAATAAATAAATAAAGCTTGAATGCTGGACATTTTTATTTCGCTTCTCTGGACTTTTTCAATTCTAATATATCTTTTTTTTTTTAGATAGGGCAACCAGAACTGCACAAAGTATTCAGGGACTGAGGATACAATGTATTTATATACAGGCAATATGATCTTTTCTTTCTTATTATTTATCCCTTTCCTAATGGTTCCTAACATTAAGTTGGCTTTTTGAACCACCACGTCACTTAGTTTTCAGAGAACTGTCCACACTGACTCCCAAGATCTCTTTCTTGAGTGGTAACAGCTAATTTAGACCCATCATTTTGTATGTCTAGTTAGGATTATGTTTTCTAATGTGCATTACTTTGCATTATCAACACTGAATTTCATCTGTCATTTCCTTGGCTGATCGTCCAGTTTTGTGAGGTCCCTCTTTAACTCTCCGCAATCAGGTTTGGACTTAACTATCTTGAGTAGTTTTGTATCATCTGCGAGCTTTGAAACGTCCCTCTTTGCCCCTTTTCCCAGATAATTTATTAATATGTTTAATACAGTTCTTTATGGAGCCCCGTTGTTTACCTCTCACCATTGTGAAAGCTGGCCATTTAGTCCTACCCTTTGTTTCCTGTCTTTTAACCAGCTACTGATCCATGATAGAACCTTCCCTCTTACCCCATGACTGCTTAGTTCGCTTAAGAGCCTTTGGTGATGGGCTTGGTCAAAGGTTTTTGGAAAGTCCGGGTACACTATATCCATTGGATCACCCTTGTCTACAGGTTTGCTGACCCCGCTCCAAGAATCCTAATAGATTGGTGAGGCATGATTTCCCTTTATAAAAACCATGTTGACTCTTCCCTCAAAAATCATGTTTATCTATGTATCTGATAATTCTGTTCTTTGCTATAGTTTCAACCAATTTGCCTGGTAATGAAATTAAACTTACTGTTGTAATTGCCAGGATCATCTCTATCATTTTTTGAAATCAGGGTTATATTAATTTTCCTGCAGTCATCTGGTACAGAGGCTGATTTCAGGGATAGGTTACATACCACAGTTAGTAGTTGTGCAAATTTCATATTTGAGTTCCTTCAGAATTTGTGCGTGAATACCATCTGGTCCTGCAGTAAAGACCAATGCAAAAAGTTCATTGAGATTCTTCACAATGACCTTATCTTCCTTGAGTGCTCCTTTAGCACCTCAATTGTCCATTGGTTGTTTAACAGGCTTCCTGCTGCTGAGGTACTTAAAAACAACTTTCTGTTTTTGTGTCTTTTGCTAATTGCTCTTCAAATCCTTTTATGGCCTGCCGGATTTTATTATTACACTTCACTTTCTCTTAAGCTTGGTTTTCCTCTGCTAGCCTTGGGACTTGCTCATGCAAAACTCCAGGTGACTATGAAGTGCTACCTTGCTTTGAAAAGGCTGCCCCGGGTCACTGTAAACACTTGCTGGGTTGCATCACCCCATAGGAAGGTAAAATCTCCCCGGGAGTCTGAACTAAGGTGGAGTTGCTATAGGAGCTCACAACGGGACACAGGGGGTGCTGGAGCTCCACCAGCCAGGCCCAGAGCATTTGAGGCTGTGTGTCCTGCCCTTGGGAAAAGTGGCGACCCTTTTGACAGTACTAATGAAAACGAGCTTGCATGCACAGTGATTTCGAAATAAATTACTATGTGAATTGTTTCAAAGACTATGACACTATCAATAGTGGTTTGTTAATACATCTTGCTGTGAAGGGGACATTTTCAGTTAAGTAAAATAACAGGGAAAAAGATCTAAAAAGTTCTTTTCAAAAACCACCCACTGCCCCAGATCCACCCAAGACTTAGGCCTGGTCTACACTACGACTTTAATTCGGATTTATCAGCTTTAATTCGAATTAACCCTGTAACCGTCCACACAACGACGCTAGTTAATTCGATGTAAAGGGCCCTTTAAATCGATTTCTGTACTCCACCCCAACGAGCGGAGTAGTGCCAAAATCGATTTTAACAATTCGAATTAGGGTTAGTGTGGCCGCAATTCGATGGTATTGGCCTCCGGGAGCTATCCCACAGTGCATCATTGTGACCGCTCTGGACAGCAATCTAAACTCGGATGCACTGGCCAGGTAGACAGGAAAAGCCCCGCGAACATTTGAATTCCATTTCCTGTTTGCACAGCGTGGAGAGCACAGGTGACCACAGATACCTCATCAGCACAGGTAACCATGCAGGCTGATAATCGAAAAAGAGCACCAGCATGGACCGTGAGGGAGGTACTGGATCTGATCGCTGTATGGGGAGAGGATTCAGTGCTTGCAGAACTTCGTTCTAAAAGACGAAATGCAAAAATTTTTGAAAAAATCTCCAAGGGCATGATGGAGAGAGGCCACAATAGGGACTCAGATCAGTGCCGCGTGAAAGTCAAGGAACTCAGACAAGCCTATCAGAAAACAAAGGAGGCAAACGGTCGCTCCGGGTCAGAGCCGCGGACATGCCGCTACTACGCCGAGCTGCATGCAATTCTAGGGGGGGCTGCCACCACTAACCCACCTGTGTTCGTGGATTCTGGGTCGGGGATAGTCTCGACGCCTGAGGATTCTGCCGATGGGGTAGAGGAGGAGGAGGAGGAGGAGGATGAGCTTGCAGAGAGCACACAGCACTCCATTCTCCCCAACAGCCAGGATCTTTTTATCACCCTGACTGAAGTACCCTCCCAAGCCTCCCAAGCCTCCCAAGCCAGTACCCAAGACTCTGACCCCATGGAAGGCACCTCAGGTGAGTTTACCTTTTAAAATATAAAACTTGTTTTAAAAGCAAACGGTTTTTAATGATTACTTTGCCTGACTTTGCATTCGCGGTCAGTTCAGCTACTGGAAAAGTCTGTAGCTATTGGAAAAGTCTGTTAACGTGTCTGGGGATGGAGCGGAAATCCTCCAGGGACATCTCAATGAAGCTCTCCTGGAGGTACTCCGAAAGCCTTGCCAGAAGGTTTCTGGGCAGTGCATCTTTATTCCCTCCTCCATGGTAGGACACTTGACCACGCCATGCTTGCAGCAAGTAATCTGGTATCATTGCCTGACAAAGCCTGGCAGCGTATGGTCCCGGTGTTTGCTGGCATTCAAGCAACATCCGTTCTTTATCTTCTTGTGTAATCCTCAGGAGAGTGATATCACTCCTGGTAACCTGGTTGAAATACGGGAACTTAATTAAGGGGACAGAGGTGGCCGTTCCTACTGGGCTGTTTGCCTGTGGCGGAAAATAAATCCTTCCCTGCAGTTAGCCAAGCGCAGATGGGAAATTGGCCCTGAGTTTTTCGCGTTTGGCTAGCAGGGATCTTCCCTGTTACCAGCCACGCGGTGGGGGGAGGGGTACTGTGATCATCCCAGAGAATTCATGGCGAGGGGGGGGGGGCGGCGGTGGGGGGGGGATTAGTTTGGTGCCTGTAGGGATCTTCCCTGATACCAGCCACGCGGTGGGGGGGAGGGGTACCGTGGTTAGTTTGTTTTCTGGTGCTGCTGAATGTTAACAGAAAAACCGCAGCACTCTACTTGCCCAGACAAGCCCCACCACACTCCCCCCCCCCCCCAACTGGCTGAGATTGGCCAGGCTTCTGCAGCACTCTACAAGCTATGCTTGGTATGTGGGAAAGTAGGGCGCAGAAGCTGTAAGAGAATGGCTTACCATGGCCGCATGCAAGCAGAATTCTGTTGCCCAGACCTGTGATCTCTAGCAGCAAAGCCACAGGCACTCAGCATTAAGAGGCAAAATGCGACCTTGCACAGAAATCACATGTGCTATGTAATGTGAACAGTGTTGGTCACCGTGAAAGAGTATAAGCATTGTTCTGCAAAATGTAGCTTTTAAAACAATTCTCTCTTTTTTCCCCTCCCTACAGCAGCTGCAAATTCCTCAAGCCTCCCTCCTCCATCCCGAAGGTTATCACAGATAAGGCGTCGTAAAAAAAAGACGCGAGAAGAGATGTTTTCTGAAATTATGCAATCCAGCAGGAGTGACAGAGCTCATCTGAATGAGTGGAAGGAAACAGTTTCAAAGTATAGGAAAGAAGTCAGTGAACGTGAGGAGAGGAGGGACCAACGTGAGGACATGAGGGACCAACGTGAGGAGAGGAGAGACCAACGTGAGGAGAGGAGAGACGCTCGAGATGAGAGGTGGCGTCAGGAAGACCAGAGGATGAAGGAAGCAACGCTGGGGCTGCTCCAGCGTCTGGTGGAGGTTCAGGAACGGCTGCTGGAAAACAGACTGCCGCTTCAGCCCCTGTTCCACCCTCCCCCCTCCCCATGTTCCGTATCCTCCTCACCCAGACGTGTAAGAACGCGGGGGGGGAGGCTCCGTACACCTTCCCATTCCACCCCAGTAGACAGCCCAAGCAAAAGGCTGTCATTTTTTTAACCTTTTCTTTGTGGCTTTTTCCTTCCCAGTAATCCTCCTCCCAAATACCACCCGGGTTCCCTCCCTCTTTTTCTAATCTATTAATAAAGAATAAATGATTTTTAAATGATAGTGACTTTATTTGGTTTGAAAGAAAGCTGGGGGAAGGGGGAGGGTGGGTTCCTTACAGAAAATCAGTCAATAAAGGGGGCGGGTTTTCATGAAGGAGAAACAAACAGATATTTCACACTGTAGCCTGGCCAGCCATGAAACTGGTTTTTAAAGCTTCTCTGATGCACACCGCTTCATGGTGTGCTCTTCTAATCGCCCTGGTGTCTGGCTGCGCGTAATCAGCAGCCAGGCGATTTGCCTCAGCCTCCCACCCTGCCATAAAGGTCTCCCCCTTACTTTCACAGAGATTGTGGAGCACACAGCAAGCAGAAATAACAATGGGGAGATTTCTTTGGCTGAGGTCAGAGCGAGTCAATAATGATCTCCAGCGGCCTTTTAAACGGCCAAATGCACATTCTACCACCATTCTGCACTTGCTTAGCCTGTAGTTAAACAGCTCCTGACTCCTGTCCAGGCTGCCTGTGTATGGCTTCATGAGCCATGGCATTAAGGGGTAGGCTGGGTCCCCAAGAATAACTATGGGCATTTCAACATCCCCAACGGTTATTTTCTGGTCCGGAAAGTAAGTCCCTTGCTGCAGCCCTTTAAACAGAGTTGTGTTCCTGAAGACGCGAGCGTCATGAACCCTTCCCGCCCAGCCCGCATTGATGTTGGTGAAACGTCCCTTGTGATCCACAAGTGCTTGCAGCACCATTGAAAAGTACCCCTTGCGGTTTATGTACTCGGTGGCTTGGTGCTCCGGTGCCAAGATAGGGATATGGGTTCCGTCTATCGCCCCACCACAGTTAGGGAATCCCATTGCAGCAAAGCCATCCACTATGGCCTGCACATTTCCCAGAGTCACAAACTTTCGTAGCAGCACCTGAGTGATTGCTTTGGCTACTTGCATCACAGCAGCCCCCACAGTAGATTTTCCCACTCCAAATTGATTCCCGACTGACCGGTAGCTGTCTGGCGTTGCAAGCTTCCACAGGGCTATCGCCACGCGCTTCTCAACTGTGAGGGCTGCTCTCATCTTGGTATTCTGGCGTTTCAAGGCAGGGGACAGCAAGTCACAAAGTTCCATGAAAGTGCCCTTACGCATGCGAAAGTTCCGCAGCCACTGGGAATCGTCCCAGACCTGCAACACTATGCGGTCCCACCAGTCTGTGCTTGTTTCCCTTGCCCAGAATCGGCGTTCCATGTTTAGAATCTGCCCCATTAACAACATGATCTCCAAAGCACCGGGGCCTGTGGTTTCACTGAATTCTGTATCCGTGTCCGTGTCCATGTCCTCATCATGCTTGTCGCTGCGCTGCCGCTGCCGCTGCCTCCTCTCCTCGTTTTTCTGGTCCTGGCTCAGCATAAACTCCACGAGAACGCGCGAGGTGTTTACAATATTCATGAGTGCTGTCTTGACCTCAGCGGGCTCCATGCTTGCCGTGGTATGGAGTCTGCAGTGTTCACCCACCCAGGAAAAAAGGCGCGAAAATGGTTGTCTGCCGTCCGTTGCTTTCATGCAGGGAGGGAGGGAGGGAGGGAGGAAGTGAGGCTGTACCCAGAACCACCTGCGACGATGTTTTTTGTCCCATCAGGCACTGGGATCTTAACCCACAATCCCAATGGGCGCGGGAGACTGCGGGAACTATGGGATAGCTATGGAATTGCTACCCACAGTGCAACGGTGCAGAAATCGACGCTAGCCCCAGTACTTGGACGCACACCACCGAATTAATGTGCTAGTGTGGCCGCATTCATTTCGACTTTATACAACCTGTTTCTCAAATCCGAATTATCTAAATTCGGATTAATCCCGTAGTGTAGACATACCCTTAGTTCTTTGGTCATTTCCATTGAAATAGGGAGGACCTGGGTTG